>NW_027468870.1:972500-1017500 GCF_046254945.1 Alosa pseudoharengus | reverse complement strand
AGAGAGAGAGAGGGAGGGAGGGAGAGAGAGGGAGAGAGAGAGAGAGAGGGAGAGAGTGGAGAGAGGGAGACAGAGGGAGAGAGAGTGGAGAGAGAGAGGGAGACAGAGGGAGAGAGAGAGGGAATGAGAGAAAGAGAGTGGAGAGAGGGAGAGAAAGTAGTAAGTAGTTAGTGGTAGATGGACATGCTATAGATAGATAGATAGACAGATAGATAGATGGATAGATGGATAGATAGATAGATATTGGGCAGATATTGGCTTGAGCAAGGCACCTGACCCCTCACTGCTCCCCGAGCGCCGCTGTTGTTGCAGGCAGCTCACTGCGCCGGGATTAGTGTGTGTGCTTCACCTCACTGTGTGTTCACTGTGTGCTGAGTGTGTTTCACTAATTCACGGATTGGGATAAATGCAGAGACCAAATTTCCCTCACGGGATCAAAAGAGTATATATACTTATACTTGTACTTATATACCTGTAGGTCAGGGTGCAGTTGATATACCTGTAGGTCAGGGTGCGGTTGATATACCTGTAGTTCAGGGTGCGGTTGATATACCTGTAGGTCAGGGTGCGGTTGATCTTATGGTTGATATACCTGTAGGTCAGGGTGCGGTTGATCTTATATACCTGTAGGTCAGGGTGCGGTTGATATACCTGTAGGTCAGGGCGCGGTTGATATACCTGTAGGTCAGGGTGCGGTTGATCTTATATACCTGTAGGTCAGGGTGCGATTGATCCACCTCATGAGTGGGCCGAACTCCTCTGCGTCAGAAAGGCCACAGCGTGGCCTCCTCATGGCGGTCAGGGTCTGTGCGGTCAGCTCGCCGCTCTCGTGCAGGCCGAAGGTCCGCTGCATCTCCCTGACCTTGGTCTGGAAGGGGTCGGGTTGGCAGCTGCGCCTCTGGAGGCCACGGTGGCGCCCCTCATATCCGTAAAACTTCTCCAGGTAGGCCTGAAAGCAGACGCGTTTGCTATATAGTCAAGTCAAGTCAGATTTATTTGTATAGCGCAAATAACATATGTGCTTATTTATACAGGGGCAGCCGTGGCCTACTGGTTAGGGCTTCGGGCTTGTAACCGAAGGGTTGCCGGTTCGATTCCCGACCCAGTAGGAAAAATGTGGGCAGGGGAAGTGGTTGAGCACTGCTCTCCCATGCCCACATCCACGGCTGAAGTGCCCTTGAGCAAGGCACCTAACCCCTCACTGCTCCCCGAGCGCCACTGTAGCAAGGCAGTAAACTGCTCCGGGTTAGTGTGTGGTTTTCCTTATTGCTGCAAGTGTACACATGCACGCACACACACACATACACACACACACACACACACACGTCAACCCCAAAAATGCGAACACATATCCCAGGCAGACACGCAAATAATAAAACAGAAAACCCAAGATTAGGTCAAAAGGAAGATGAGTCTGAAATTGTAGCTCTGTTTTGAAAACATTCCAAAGATTCCATGGGCCTTGGAACAGACTTCTGAACAGGGATGTGCAGCCAACCTGCTTATTATCAAAGTCTTCCTAAAATGCAAATAATCCCCCACAACATACGGGGAGACCACTAAGTATTCACACTTCACCCAAAACACAATCCATACACAACCCCACTCCAGTTTTCAAATCCATTCTTGTTATCCAGGAATGATCCTCATAATGGGATTATAAATAAGATTGACTGACATTCGTGTATCATTTTTATTTTCTTATACTTATTTATATTTAGTTGTTGTGTATCTAGTGTAAACGCATAAGCTAAATATCCACTGCACCCTGTTTCTTACACAGTGCAAAACAATTGGGACCAATGCTGACTTGAGATCAGTGTATTTATGAAACAATTGTATTGAGTTTCACAGAGTCAGCATTCCATCAGGAGCCAAGATTTGAGTCATCTGACAGTTTAATAAACTCCATAAATCAGCAGAACACGACTTGATGCTACTTCAAAATATTATTAGGTTTCACTTGGCTGGCTAGCAGTGATGTATTTAAACTTATTTTATAGTCTTATTTTATAGTCTTATAGTCTTATTTTATAGTCTATGATTTAAACTCTGCACTCAAACAGGTGGAGACTGATTGGTGCATTTAAACTTATTTTATAGTCTTATTTTATAGTCTATGATATAAACTCTGCACTCAAACAGGTGGAGGCTGATTGATTTTTTTTCCTAAAGATTTCATCTGGTCATAATTTGACAGATAAACAAATGCAAAGAGGTTGTGTGTCAAATGAAACAATGTCTCTGTGAATTCAATAATCAAGTCATATTACCCACTAAGTGGTACTGCATATTAAAAGAGTCTTTTTGTTTTCAAAATGACAGTCTAAACTATGCAAAACACAGATAATGCATTCAAGAACTAGATCCTTCCTAGAAGTATCCTTTTCTCCAACAAATTCCATGTTTGCATACACAGTAAGTAGTCAAACATAGTGTCCAAATAACGATATATTATTATGAATTGGTGATATATTGATGCTGAGATGCTATGGAAATGTGATGTGTATTTTTTTTTTTTTTGCAAAAATATAATATAATCAAAACTACACATAGTCCTATGCTGTGCATGGCAATAGATACAAGAATTCTTTAATACGCTGTCACCAGCGTTTTAAACACTCTCACTTAAGTGTTTTTACAAGTACTATTTATTATGTTCTTATGTTTTTTACAAGTACTATTTATTATGTTCTTATGTTTTTAAAAATATATGTATATATATTTTAAATTATGTTTTTATGTTGTATCGATGTCCCCTGTTTGGAGAGCCCCTTGTGTTGTATCGATGTCCCCTGTTTGGAGAGCCCTTGTGTTGTATCGATGTCCCCTGTTTGGAGAGCCCTTGTGTTGTATCGATGTCCCCTGTTACCTCTGCAAATTCCCGATCGTGGCCCCGGTCCTCCATGGAGAGCCCAGTGGGACGCAGCGGAGAGGCCAGAGAGAGACGGACCAGCAGCAACAGCAGCAGCAGTTTGAGGGCGTCCAGGCACCCCATCTTCAGGCTCCCCATCTTCAGGCTCCCTCAGCTCCGCCAGGCCCCTCTCCCATGAGTCACTTCTCTCACACGAGTCACGTCTTTAGGTGTGCTCAGCTCAGGAGAGCAGTCCCCTCTCCCACGCGTCACTTCTTTAAATGCACTCAGGATAGCATTGCCCTGTGTGCTCAGGAGACCACCTGGAACAGAGCTGGGCTCAAGTCCAAACAGGCAGAAGAGCAGGAACACTCATAACAGGCCTGATAAAGACGTGTGGTTTATGTGGTTTATCAACAAAGTTGTCAACAACCTGCAATTTGGGGAGAAGAATGTTGTGAGAACTGATAGATTAGAAGGTCATGTCATTGATATACATCTAAATCAGAATAATTTTATTGCTGTTTTTTTTTCCACACAAGAGAAAAGACTAGGAATATGACTTGGTGCTGGACACATAACAAGTATTCAAAAACACATACACACATATATATATATATATGATTTTATTATTTTATCACCAATTTTTGAATATGAACTGTCAGATGTGTATATTTATCAAATTTCAATTTAATTGCAAAACATTACACATGTCTCATGGCGCTTTACAGAGTGTTCAACATTCAGACAGAGCCCATGAGTAAGAGGGGCGAGATACATACAGGAAGAAACCTCGAGCAGATCCACGACTCAAGGGCCTGACCCATCTATGGAGATACGTACGGGAAGAAACCTCGAGCAGATCCACGACTCAAGGGCCTGACCCATCTTCAGTTACAGGGCAGTAAGGTCTGTATACATGATAAATGAAAGATTAGTTAGGTGTAGGGAATAGAACATGGTGTTACATATCCAGTATGATAATGCATGAATCCTATTTAGTGTCAGAAAGTCCAGTGTAGGGAATGAATTGTCCATAGGGATTAGGAGTCAAGGGCGGATCTAGAGATTTTTTCCTGGGGTGGCGAAGGGGTGGCATGAGGTTCCAGAAGGGGGGCCATGGACATTATTCAAAACTTAAAATTCTACGGATTTCATTGAATATGTTTTGTTCTCTACATTACATTACACGAGGTGGGAGGCAAATCGGAGATGTAGCTGGCGTTTTGGATGGTGTGGGTCTTAATATGTGAGATGTAGCTGGTGTTTTGGATGATGTGTCTTAATATGTGAGATGTAGCTGGTGTTTTGGAGGATGGTGTGGGTCTTAATATGTGAGATGTAGCTGGTGTTTTGGAGGATGGTGTGGGTCTTAATATGTGAGATGTAGCTGGCGTTTTGGATGATGTGGGTCTTAATATGTGAGATGTAGCTGGTGTTTTGGAGGATGGTGTGGGTCTTAATATGTGAGATGTAGCTGGTGTTTTGGAGGATGGTGTGGGTCTTAATATGTGAGATGTAGCTGGTGTTTTGGAGGATGGTGTGGGTCTTAATATGTGAGATGTAGCTGGTGTTTTGGAGGATGGTGTGGGTCTTAATATGTGAGATGTAGCTGGTGTTTTGGAGGATGGTGTGGGTCTTAATATGTGAGATGTAGCTGGTGTTTTGGAGGATGGTGTGGGTTAAAGGTCTTTCTCTGTGTAATCACTATACGGTCTGTGTAGTCTGTACTCAGTGTCAAAAAGCAATTCTAGGGGGTTTGGAGTTTGTTCCCCCAGAGAATTCTTTTAAAAAATGACCCCTCAAATGATTTCTTCTAGTTAGTTTTGAGGGAATATGGATATATCTATAAAATAAGCCATCAATAGATTTAGGTTATATGGATTGAAACAAGATTCTGATGATTTGGGGGTATTTTTAAAACATAAACCCTCAAATGATCCCAGTAAACAAAATAAAGTCCTGGCGACGTCCCCTAAAGGTCCCCTGGCAAACGTCACCTGCTCGACATTGTGTAGGGTTCCCTTTACGTCCCGCGGACCTCGGTTCAGGAGGTCTAAAAGACGTCCACGAGACTTTGAGAGGACGTCTTGTAATGGTCACCGCGACGTTATGTGCGCGACGTTTATATTTCCGCGATGGTAAAAAAACAAAAAAACATGAAGCGCGATTTAGTATGGTATTACATCCTGTAAGTCTCAGCGTTGCTAGGAGAGAGGTAGACGGAACATGAACACGCATTAATGACTTGTTCTACAACTACGCAATCAACTTCACTCACCTCATATTTTCACGCATGTATGAAATCACGTCCTCCGAATACATTACACTAATGATGAGTAGACATGGATATTTATACCGGGCTAGGATGTGCTGCTTTCACATCTACGGTGTCATTTTCTTAATAAACTAATACGACGTTTTAATGGGCATACCGTAGCATATTGTTCAAAACATCATCAGAGTAGGCCTAGGCTAGCCTAAGATAAATTGTTCAAACCATATTGTTTCAAAATATTAAAAACTAATAATAGCCAAAAATACTAAATGAATCGCAATGCATGCTGGGAAGCAAAACTCACCATGAAATAAAGTACATGAAACATAACTAGAATGCATGACGTTATATCCACTCGTTTTCTTGGACCTGCTGTGATCAAACAGGGACAGCCTATAAATGTAAGCCTATCTTCCTGGAACATTGCAGATAAAGAAAAATGTATCATTTTCTTTAGGTTATGAATGCTCTTTATAGCCAACTTTAAGATGAAATAAATAGATGATGTTTCTATTCTATATCATTGTTTTATTAATAAACAGTAAGGAGGCAGAGAGCTTCTGCTCCTCGTTAGAAATCTCATCGGATAGGCTATGTGCACTCTTTGCTGTTTCCACAAGGAGCTGCTGTAACATCGGGGACAGCTAGGCCTATGTGTGACACTTTTAAACGCGAGCATGCGTCAAATAGCCTAAATTACAATAACATTTAAACAAGTCATGAAGAAGCAGTATCCTTAATTCTTCTGCAATGTAGAGCTAGATTTGTAAAGCGTTTTGCTTTACAAATTAAGTAGTCACTTCTGTTGCTAGACAACCCTAAACAAATGCTACGTGGTCTGTTTTTAACATTTCTCTAGTTTTATTGCATCGTATTCAGCTCCAAAAGCCGGTTCAGTCCAAATTCGGCCGTGTGTGTTTCTGAAAATAAAACATATAATAAGTACGTGACTATGTTAAATAAACCACTGCCTATTTAGAGCATGTTACATGCATCACGTAATGACCGTTATCTGAAGAAAAGTGCATTGTAGGCTAAGTTAGAAGCTAAGAACAGCGACTTTGCTAACGTTACACCAAGCATCACATCAGCGAACATTTTGATAAAATCCCTTCCCTAGTTTGTACCGTTACATTAACGTTAAACTCAAAATGTAATGTAGCACATACATTTTGAGTTTAACGTTAACAACCCTTTTCCCAGTTTATGAAGTTGTGCGTCTATGAGCAAACTTTGCTCATAGACGCACAACTTCATAAACTGTATGATATGTTGCCTTAGACTACGGTAGGCTAATGCAGCTACTGCTAGAGACTAGATAGATAGATAGGCTACTTTAGTCATCCCCAGACGTGTAACGTGAAGTCGTGCATGGATGTGATGTCTCCGTCCTGCAGGCGGTAGCCAGAGCGCTCTCAACTCCGCTGCCATGTGTGAATAAACAAACGTCCCCCCCATGTCCCCGGTATAACATTATTTTCGGGTCCTTAGGAGGTATTTGAAATGACCAAATGCAAATGTCATCCGAGCGACCTGACGGTGACGTCCCCAGAAAGTCCTGCACCGGACGTCACGCAATAACCAAACGATAACTTGCTCCGGACGTCAATAAGGTCACCGGAACGTCCGCTAGAGAACATGACGTTCGGGACCAATCGGGGACGTCGTGAATGACGGCATAAGGTCCGGGGGACGTCCCGTGTTTGTCGGGATGTCTTCTAGTAAGGTTTTGAGGGAATATAGACAAATTTAGTCATACAAAATAAGCCATCGGTAGATTTAGGTATCTGAATTGAAACAAGATTCTAATGCAGGATTGTTGCAATGATAACCATGACTGTGACTGTCAAAACATTTCCATCTGATTCAATAAAGACTCAGTCAAGTAAGAACCTTCTTAGTCAAAACCAGTGTTGGGAGTAATGCGTTACAAAGTAACGCGTTACTGTAATTCCACTACTTTTAGTGGTAACGAGCATGTAACGAAGTATTTTTGTAAATCCAGTAATGCAATTACAATTACTGAAATTTCAAAGAGTTACTTGCGTTACTCTGTTGATCTTGAATGAACGACTGCAGACAAGATGCACATTTGCTGCTTTGTCTCCCGACCTTAGCTGTGTTTCCAGCGATTGTGTTTCATGTTTAGATTGCAGATGCATTCTTTACAGTTAATAGGAGCCTCCTCACATTCCTCCTTATTTCGGATTTATGCTAAAATTCACAAGAGTGCATTACGCTACAATTTAAATGGCCATATTAAAAGCCTTTTCCCTTTCGTTTCCATCTCGTAAGCTCCACTACAGTAAAAGCGAATTGTTGTTTATCTCCGCTCTTTTTCTCCTATTGCGCAAAAGCCTCGTTATATCAATTTCTCATTCTTACAACATAGACACGCCACAACACCAATAGGCTACGGTAGCCTATATATAGCCTTGGCACAAGCAAGCACACGTTTAACTCGAGAGTAAAATGCAGATTTCACTTACCAGATAAAGAAACCTCCAAATAGCCTACTGTACGTAACAGCGACTTGAGTTATTTGCACAGTAGGCTATGTTTACATCGGAATTGACGTCCATGGTGTTATGGATTCATTTGTCTGCGACGGAACATGCAACTTCTCTCTGGAACACCATATCAGCTGAAGAGTAACCTTCTGCATAGTGCGCGACAATCCCAAACTCTCGGATGCATTAGAACTTATTTCGGTAGGTCAGCACTTGTGCAGCGCAGGCTTTTCCCAAACTGGTGGTGCTTAAAATGCTATATAATACAAAGCAGGATGAGGATAACCTAAGGTTAGCTATGTGTGTGTGAGCAGACAATAACTGCTTTGAAAATAGGCCATTTAACATTGTTTCACATTACATCCCATTGAACGAATTCCATGTAGCCTACAGAAGGATTGCAATAATAATGATAATAATAACTTATTACTATATTGCAGAAGGCAAGTAGTAGGCAAGCAGTAGGCAGTGTACTGTACATATCTATCAAACCACCTAGATGGTGAGGGTGGCGCAAAACAAGGTCAGGGAGGCCTTCATGCATTGTAGAATGTTTTGTGGTTGAAACTACAATAGGTCCAAAAATTAGGTTTATTGTGTGTGTGACTGTTCAGTACTGTTCATATTGACATTTTAAAAGCAGACTTAAAAGTAACTCAAAAGTTACTTTCTCTAGTAACTAATTACTTTTGATATACAGTAATTGGTAACGTAATTGAATTACTTTTGAAAGAAGTAACTAGTAACTGTAACTAATTACTAATTTTCAGTAACTTGCCCAACACTGGTCAAAACATTCTTTTTGGATTTATTATAATAAACCAATTTAAAATGTACATAACAAGAATGTCATTATTAATCTACCACCTCACTAATAAACATGCAAACACACACACTGGTGGACAGTAACTAAGTACTGGGTATGGGTATCTAATTCAATTATTTAATTCTTTGGAAGGTTTTTACTTCAACCCCCACTACAATTAAAGGCCAAATATCTTTAGCAGGGATTAGAAACGGTTCAAAGAATGAAAATGAAAACCTGAAACGAACACAGTTTTTGGAAGGACGTAACTGAAAACGGGAGCAAAACCGTGAAAACGTCATTTTCAATTTTAGATAACCGGTTAATAACGGTATTTATCATTCCGATTAACCTTTGTTTGAATATTATTCAAAACTCCACAGGCTTGGAAAGTCACCTGACCACACACTGTTCCCCAAACCCCTTATAAGATGAATTTAGTCACATGTTATGAATCGGTATCTCCCCTGCATAATTGGCTAGAACTACTAGTTGATAAAAAAGAATATTAATATCCAACACTATCTAACTGCCTTTTCCAAGTACCGTATTTTCCGGACTATAAGTCACACCGGAGTATAAGTCGCACCAGTCAAAAAATGTTTAATGAAGAGGAAAAAAAACATATATATAAATATATATATGTTGCACCTGAGTCGCAGGACCGGCCAAACTATGAAAAAAAGTGCGATTTACAGTCTGGAAAATACGGTATGTAGTCTAAATTACTGAAACAATTTGTGAAATAAGATACCAGAGACACTAGGCAAATATTTATAGGCCTGTCATGCAGTTGGTAGCACCATACATACTGTAGGTTAGGCTATTGCAAGGCTTAAAGCAAGGACATTTTCCCCATTTAGCAAGGACCCATTTACGCCTAAAATGCCTGCTAAAAACGCCTATAGAATCCTATGGCATTCTAGACTAAATAACCTTATTTCCTGAGGGTTTTCTGAAAACATACAAAAAATTGTCAACGTCTACCAAAATTTTATATCTAAGCCTCTGTAGCACCTAGAAACAGGAAATAAAAAGCATGCTGCGCTACGCAGCATCCAGCGGGAGGGTCAATGTTGCGCTACGCAGCATCCAGCGGGAGGGTCAATGTTGCGTCATGCAGCATCCAGCGCGAATGGGTTAAGTTAGGCTATTATTTTTAAGACCTAATATTATATAGGTATTATAATATTATGATATCAAATAATGTTTTTGCTCAGAACAAACCTAAATGGAAATCAGTCCCCCTCAGTCCCTGATCTTTAGTGCCAAATTATGTTTTGCCATTCACAATTTAGGCTACTCACTCACTCACTCACAAAGTGGTGAATAATGAAGTACATGTATACTGTATTAAAGTACCTTTATAAATCTCCTATTAAGAAACGACCTCAAACACGAGTGAACAAGCAACATGTTCATTTCTTGAGGACACAAACTCCTGTGCTGGCCTCAGCTTGTTGGTTCATCTACCAGCAAATGATTGAAATCTCTCACCCAATGAAACTGGACGATTTAACTGGAATCTAAGCAATTACATCTCATGCACAAAGCTTCATATGTGATGTGCTTTGACATCATCAAACGTCTAGTCTAGTAGCCTACTCTGAGTACACACCAGTGTTCAACCAGTGTTTGAAAATAGTAGGCTACTTTTACTTATTGTGATTGAGTAGAATTTCAGTCATATAACTGTAGGCTACTGTTACTTGTGTAGATTTTTACTTACGTGTAGATTGATTTACACCGTGTATGAAAAGAAAGGAAAAAGAAAAACGCAACCGCCACCAGCTTGATATTAGATACACCGATTAGATATCCTAGTTTGGTATTAGATACACCGATTAGATATCCTAGTTTGGTATTAGATACACCGACTAGATATTCTAGTTTGGTATTAGATACACCGACTAGATATCCTAGTTTGGTATTAGATACACCGATTAGATATTCTAGTTTGGTATTAGATACACCGATTAGATATTCTAGTTTGATTTGACATGTCGACCAAATTTGGATAGTCATAGATGCTGGGAAAGTGGATGCATGACAATTTTGAGAACCCGCGTTGAATTATCACGTGTATTAAGACACACACAAATAGACTTTAAACGTTAAACGTTAAGCTACGCATGAGCATGCCCTTATCTGACCTGACCATCATCAAAAAATTCGATGAGACAAAGTCTTGCGGATGTAAATGACGTAGACTAACAGTGAGGTTGTTGCCGGGTTAACTGATTTATGGACTGACTATGGGTCTGATTATGGACTTTTTCGACTTGGTGGTCAAACTTACCACTTCGTTGTAGGCCTACAGACAGTTGACCCATAGTTGCAAGCACTGTCCAATCTGCTGCCAATGGTGAAATTTCGCGGGGGTCACTGCGCTGATGGTGATGGGTGAAACCATTGTGAGGGGGCGGGGGATTCTAAATCTAAATTTTTTGAATTTTTTTAAATTCTAAAAAAAATATTATCTTATTATGACCGCCGCGCAGCGAAGCGGCAGTCATATAGGTTTAGTCAGATTTTTTTTTTTTCTTTTCTTTTTTTTTTTTCGCATGTCCAAATTTCCGTCAATGATTCCCGGGACACTGAAAGACCGGGGTAGACGAAACTTGGTGGGCATGTAACCCCATATGGATAGCATGGAACCATCGTTTTTCATTTTGATCTGTAGCCCCCCCGCTGGACTGCACCCCCCGAAAGGAGGGTAGGGCAGACACAGTTTTCTGTGAATATCTCAAGAACCGTAAGGTTTAGGAGGACCATTTTTTTTTGTATGTTGATCTCAAGGGGCCATGTCAACCCATTCCATAACCACTCATTTCATGTATAGCGCCACCTAGTTAAACACAAAAAAGTAAAAATGAGGTGTTGTAATCGCAGGTATCTGTACCCTAACATAGTCAAAACTGCACGAAGTTGGAAGTGTAGGATCATTATGACATCCTCTGAATGCACGCCAAGTTTCGTGGAATTCCGTTCATGGGGGGCCACACAATAAATTAATTTATGTTACTATACACCAACTGGCCTGTAGGTGGCCGGAGACAGTTTTCTGTGAATATCTCAAGAACCGTAGGGCCTAGGAGGTCCACCTTTTTTTTGTATGTTGATCTCAAGGGGCCATGTCAACCCATCCCATTACCACTTATTTCATGTATAGCGCCACTTAGTTAAAAATTAAAAAGCAAAAAATTAGGTGTTTTCATCACAATATCTCTGGCTGACATGGTCAAAACTGCACGAAATTGAAAGTGTAGGATCATTATGACACCCTCCGAATGCATGCCAAGTTTTGTGAACTTTCGTTCATGGGGGGCCTTACAATAAAACATTTCTGTGAATATCAGTTTTCTGTGAATATCTTGAGAACCGTAGGGCCTAGGATGACCAATTTTTTTCGTATGTTTGCCTCCAGGGGTCATGTTAACCCATTTCATGTGCACACATGTGCATAAACAGATACACACGCACACACATACATTCACAGTAATCATACGTATGACACATACTCACACAGTAGACATATGTATGCATGCATGCACATGCACAAACACACAAACGCAGGCAAACACACAAGCACGCACACACACACCCACACACATAAACATAAACGTGTACACGCACACATGCACACAATTCAAGAATTTCTCAGAATTATGAACAGGCAAGATGGGGGTGGGGTTGTATAAATGAATTTTACATGTGGAATCTATGAACTAATTATGTTTTGGTACTTGTTGTCTAGCAGATACCAGTGAGAATTGAGTGTGGCTAATGCAATTTAGTGAGACAGTTAGAATCATATAGGCCTTTCAGCGTGATTTATTTTTGTGGAAAAAATGTGCTGGACTGGGCGGCGGTCATATTTTGTACCGCTCTGCGGTACATCTAGTTTATAAATGGGGTGGCAAGACTGTGTCCCAGGGGTGGCAGTTGCCACCCTTTGCCACCCCGTAGATCCGCGCATGTTAGGAGTTGTCATAGGGCAAGTAGTGGGTCGCAAGGCTGCACGGGCCAGGAATCCGGGCAAGGGGACAGTAACAGGCGATGGTAGGCCAGTCATAGGGATGGGACTTCAGGTGCGATGAGGACCAAACACAAGGATGGCTGATGACTGGTAATGGTTTACCTCACAAGTGAGGTAAGGGGGAAGAAAGAGAGATATAGGGTGGGTTAGTATTACTATAAGTCATGATGGTTAGTATTAACACATGAAGAGGGGTTGTACGGCTTAACACATCAAAAGTCTATGACAGCGCTATGCAAATGCATGGACTTACTTAAAGGGAATTGTGTAAGAAGCTTAAAAATCGTGTAACATGGAATTAATGTATGTACAACAGTAAGTGACCCCCTAGCTGCGTTGGTAAAGTCAAGTAGGTAATTGATTAATGTAAAACATATTTGGGTGCTGAAATGCTGAAATAATCAATTAAGCATACTAATCAAACTGACTTCCTTTGGAAAGGGTTTGAGCAGCCATGATTAAAAGAGAGAGGAAATCTACCAAACCACTGTAGTGCCAAGGCATACAACAAGCTAGGGAGGAAATAGATTTTACAACAGGACAATGACCCTATAAGCATTCAAGCAAAATGGCCAAGGAATGTCTTAAGATTAAGAGAATTCATACTCTGGATTGGCCTAGTCAAAGTCCAGACCTCAATTCATTAGAAATGTTTTGTCTAGATCTGAAGCGGGCAGTGCATGGCAGTTGTCAGGTGTGAGACACAGACGCTGGTTAATGGGTACAGACACAGACGCTGGTTAATGGGTACAGACGCTGGTTAATGGGTACAGTTAATGGGCACAGACGCTGGTTAATGGGTACAGACACAGACACTGGTTAATGGGTACAGACACTGGTTAATGGGTACAGACACAGACGCTGGTTAATGGGTACAGACACAGACGCTGCTTAATGGGTACAGACACAGACGCTGCTTAATGGGCACAGACGCTGGTTAATGGGTACAGACACAGACGCTGCTTAATGGGTACAGACACAGACGCTGCTTAATGGGCACAGACGCTGGTTAATGGGTACAGTTAATGGGCACAGACGCTGGTTAATGGGTACAGATGCTGGTTAATGGATACAGTTAATGGGCACAGACGCTGGTTAATGGGTACAGACACAGACACTGGTTAATGGGTACAGACGCTGGTTAATGGGCACAGACACAGACGCTGGTTAATGGGTACAGACGCTGGTTAATGGGTACAGTTAATGGGCACAGACGCTGGTTAATGGGTACAGACACAGACACTGGTTAATGGGTACAGTTAATGGGCACAGACGCTGGTTAATGGGTACAGACGCTGGTTAATGGGTACAGTTAATGGGCACAGACGCTGGTTAATGGGTACAGACACAGACGCTGGTTAATGGGTACAGTTAATGGGCACAGACGCTGGTTAATGGGTACAGACGTTTGGTTGAAGTAGGGGTTGCAAAAGAAGGTGCTACAAGAAATTAACTACATGGGTTTGCATACTTTTGCAAATGTCATATTTCGATTTTTTGTGAACTAAACCACTTTTGTTGGATATATAACTTTCTTTTGTTTCTGTCTATTAATTGGTAGGCAGCTTTACAAATTGGGGTTTGGAAGTGCATTAAAAATGTTATTATTTTTATTTATTTTTTTTTGTAAAAAAAACAACTGACCATGTCTGAGGGTTCACAAACGTGCAAGCAGCACTGTAGAGCTTAGGAGGATACAGTATGCAGAAAGGGGGCTATGTTTTACTGAAGAGGATAATAGTAGCCAAAAAACAAGAAAATTATCAGGCTATGGCCAGTATTTACATTGAATATTTACAACAGTTTATTACATACTGTTACGACCCTGTTGACTGTTCTTGGGGCTCCGCCCCTTTATTCTATGTGTTGCCTGTCTGTCTCCTGCAGGGTGCTGAGTGCAGGGGTGGCGCCCAGTAGTTAATGGGCTGGACTATATAAGAAGGCCGGGTTTCCCATGGATGCGCTCTTGGCCTATCGCTCATTTGTGGCTTGCTCCGATGGGGAGAGCTTGGAGAGAGGTGGCCTTATGGCTCATGTGTGGCTTGCCTGGATGGAGAGAGCCGTCGCTGGTCGTGTAGCCCTGTGCTGGGGAGAGCCCTCGCCGCTCGTGTAGCCCTGTGCTGGAGAGAGCCGTCGCCGCTCGTGTAGCCCTGTGCTGGGGAGAGCCCTCGCCGCTCGTGTAGCCCTGTGCTGGGGAGAGCCCTGGCCGCTCGTGTAGCCCTGTGCTGGGGAGAGCCCTCGCCGCTCGTGTAGCCCTGTGCTGGAGAGAGCCCTCGCTGGTCGTGTAGCCCTGTGCTGGGGAGAGCCCTCGCTGGTCGTGTAGCCCTGTGCTGGAGAGAGCCCTCGCCGCTCGTGTAGCCCTGTGTGCTGGGAGCTCCTCCGTCTTCGTCGCGTTTTGTTTTGGTTATTCATTTCCCCTAGACACACTTTGCACGACACTTTGCTTTTATACATTATACTGACGTTTTCTATTTATGTAAATAAATTATGTATTTATATTGAAACGCTACGGTGTGGTCTCCCCCATTTTATGTCAGTTCTGCTTTGAGCCAAGCAGCCTTGACATGTGGGAGACTCGTCCGGGGATTTTTGCCGCGGAGATTTAGAATAATTGGATGTTTTTGGATAAATTGGTTGTGCCTGCATTGTGCCGTCGAACGCAACAGTTTGCTGCTATTTCGGTGAGTTGCAGTAAACGTAATGGGCCCAGCTGATTTGTAATTGGGGGAACCCCGTAGTGATTGGTTTGAGTTATGACGCGAAGAATGGGAGTTCTGTCGTTTTTCATTCAGGTTTGTTAGTCGGAACAAACTTTTTGAGCGCACGTCTTGTTGATTCGATCATTTGGTGGTTTCTGCTACAAGGAAGAGAAAAAATAGCGAATTGGATTACCTTGGAGCGACGTGAACACCCTGCCATAGGTGAGACCGCTTAAAAGTTTTGTTTTATTTCCTGCTTATTTGTTGTTTTTGCGTGTTGAACGAGGGGGGGCTGCTTTCAGCTCAATCACGAAGACACGTGAAGATTAGAGTTTGGAAATAGGTTTTGGTTTTGCGGGGAATTTAGATGCAGGGCGCTCCAGTCTGAATTGTTTGTAGTCCTTCATTGTGTCGGAAACCACTTTTAGTTTTCAAGACGTGTAGCTTTAGCGTGAAAGAGCAAATTGAGCGAGAGTTGTTTGGAATTGTTTTGTATTGATTGGCATAACTTGATTGTTGTTTGGTTTAAGTGATGTTTGTTGTAGGCCTAATGGAAACGTAAATGGAAACGAGTGATTTTTTGGCTGCCCCTTCGGCAGATAGTTTAAGAAGTTTTAACTAAAGCTCAACTTGTTAAAGTAGCGGAGCACTAGGGATTTGAGTCACTGATTCCTAAAAGTATCAAGAAAGACGGGTTGTTGCAGTTAGTTATGGAGGGGCTGGGTGAACGAGAGGTAATTTCACCTAATCCATTACCGGAGCCTGTGGCACAGACTTCGACGCCTCAACTCACGTCGGCATTAACATTTGACCAGCAAATGAAGTTGTTGGAAATGCAATTGGAACGAGACAAATTATTGGCCAAAGAACGAGAAAGGGATAGGGACTTAGAATATGATAAATTGCGGCAGGAACAACATCGTTTAAAACTGTTGGAAGAGGGGAGAGCTTCTTCGCAACAGGACTTGCTGTCACATATGTCTAAGCTTTTACCCAAGTTTAATGAGCGCGAGCCTGACCTTTTCTTTTCTCTCTTTGAAATACTCGCAGATGACCACGGCTGGAGAGATTCAGAGCGTATTTTGCTTTTACAGAGTGTCATTTCTGGCAAAGCCCAGGAGGCCTACGTTGCGTTGGATGTCACACAGCGGAAAGACTATGCTGTAGTGAAACGGTCTATTCTTAAAGCATACGAATTAGTTCCCGAAGCCTATAGACAAAGATTTCGAAATTGGCATAAAAACGATAAGCAAACACATTTAGAGCTGGTGCGTGAATTAGCTGCGCTTTTCAATCGCTGGCGTACAGCTGAGGGTGTGGATACGTTTGCAGGGCTGTGTGAGCTAATGATATTTGAACAATTTAAGAACATCATACCAGAACGTATTGCCACTTATGTCAGTGAGCACAATGTTAAAACAGCGGCTGAGGCAGCCGAGCTCGCTGATAAATATGTCTTGATTCACAAGCATAGTTTCCATGCCCATAATCAGGAAGAGTTTCGTCCTCGTCGTTTTAATGTACCCAAGCATGATTTTAATTACAAGGAAAACACTGAGTCAGAGGATACATGTAATTATTGTTTGCAGACAGGTCACTGGAAAAACGAATGCCCTGCTTTGCGGGAGAGGCGACGTAGTAGGTTTCAACCAAAGGGTGCCGGTTGTGCGGTCAGGATTGCGTGTTCTGAAACAGCAGTGTATAAAACAATCAAATATGACTTCAGCAAGTGGTGTCCCTCTGAGTTCAGTGAGTGAGAGCACGGACACAGTCAGGGAGGTGCTGCTTTCGGAACAACGTCTTCCTTGTGGAGGTGCTAGTGAGAGCTATAACCCATTTATAACTAAGGGGTATGTTTCGTTGATCGGGAGTGACGAGAGAGTGCCGGTGTGTGTTTTGCGCAACACAGGAGCATCAGAATCTTTTATTTTTGGATCAACTTTGCCTTTCTCTGATCTGTCCGACACTGGATTGTTTGCCCTTATCCGAGGTATTGGGATGCATACTATCTCTGTTCCGCTCCATCGGGTAGCTCTGGAGTCAGAACTTGTGAAAGCAGAGGTGGTTTTGGCTGTTCATCCGTCACTGCCAGTAGAAGGAGTTGACGTGATTTTAGGAAATAATTTGGCAGGGGGGCGGGTGTGGCCAGAGATGCCATAGCCACCTGTAGTAAAGCTTAAGTCTGTTCTGCCTATGGAGTCTGACCAGTGTTCTATTGATATTCCTGAAGTGGTTACCCCGGTGAGGTGACCCCTGCAATGAGTCCCGACCTGGATGGACACCAAGAGTCAGAAGGGTTGGATGTGGACCGTGTTAGATTGACCTTGCCTGAGTCGCCACCTACTCTTTCTTGTGAGAAGGTGGCTGTTGCTCAAGGTAATGGGGAGGAGGGTGTACTGTGGCTGGGGTTGACGGCTTGTGAGGTGGTGCAAACTGGCATGGGTTTCAGACCCAATGATTTCGTTTCTGCCGGTCAGGTCCATGATTTGACTTTGTTGAAAGATGGTTTGGAGGAGCTCAAAGCTCCAGTGAATGTGATTAACAATGTGAAGGGGTTCCGTCGGAGGTTGCTGTTGGCCTGGAAGATGGGCCGTGAAAATTTGAGTAAGGCCCAGAAAGACATGAGAGAAGTGTTTGGTCAAGTGGTGGAAAGAGCATTTAGTCCATACGATCAGGTCATGGCTTTGTTGCGTATGCCCACTTCACCATTTAGTGCTAAATTTGCTGGCCCTTATTCTAGGTTCCAACAAGTGTCTGAGCGTGACTACCCATTCCTTACCCCCGACTAGGGTGACCAGACGTCCCGAAAAATTCGGGACAGTCCCGATATCCAAGCAGTTGTCCCGAATCCCGAATCCTGCCCTAATTGTCCCGAAAATTATACTCAATCAGAATACTGAGTAGTTATTTTCTGATAAACATTAAAAACTGTCCGTAGAGAGGTTGAGTCGACTGCATGCAGCCCCCGACGGCAGCTAAGTGTCTGGATGCAGCCCGGCTACTTTGTTTCTTTTTGACGTTCTATAATTAGGCGCGAAAATGCACTGATTTCGCGAAGCCGAGGACGTTGAATGTGCAGGCAGCGCAGCAGGCAGAGCCAGCGCGTGTCCAAAAAAAATACGTCGGAAGTTCGGCCTAATGTCCATGTCGTTTTAACATAATCTACTGAATCTAACAATTATTTTGTATTCTTACTTAATGACCCATCATTTTGGCAAGGCTTGTTATTAGCGTTAGGCTATTATTCTTATTCTGAAAGGTCTGATTTGCACTGTTACGCAGACATTGCTTTTTTTTGTTTTTTTCCCACAATGACATTTTGAGTATATGATTTCTCTGTTGTATTTTGAGGCAAACTTGATGTTTGAATAAAAATGTGTTTTGGTACAGGTTTTAAAATTCGCTGTAGGCCTACCACCCCCCCCCCCTCCCCTCCGCGAAAAAAAAGCGTCCCGAATTTCAGCCAATCTCATCTGGTCACCCTACCCCCGACAGGAATATACCCACCCAGTTGTGACCTTAACTTGCTTGAGTCTCACGATTCGCCAGGTCACAGTTTTGGTCTGGTTTGTGTGGATGTGTCATCTGCTGCGGTGGCTGTGGTTAACAGTGCGCTTAGTCATCCGATGGTGGCAGCAGAGCTTGACCGTGGTGGCACTGTTGCCAAAACATAGCGCAACAGAACTCTTACACTTTGCATATACATCATATATATACAGTTTCAGACAAGCCAAAAAATATGATGCCCTGATGAAAACTGTATAGTTGAAATGTGTTGGCATGTAGCCATTTTTGTTAGTATTACATTATTTTTTTGATTCTGTGTTTCTACCACATTATCTTACAACCTTTTGGCATGTGGCAGTGTCATTTTCAGACAAACATGTTGGTCAAGCGAAAATCAACATTACATCAATATTTGCCAGGGGTATGAATAATTTTGTTCTTAACTATATCTGGCAAGATGTCATAAAATAAAGGCACAGCAACAAGCAATTTAATGATTTATCCATAGATAATCATTCTTCTGCCAATACATATATTTCCTCTATCTGAATGGTTGCCAAGCAATATCAAGACGCAGCTCCTCTATGTAAGAGTTGGCAAGACAGGACCCAAGCGCGAGACTCCGCCCAGCAGCTCAGACAAACACGCTTCATGTGACGCTACAAACTTTACAAACTTTACAAACACACAAGATTCTGACGAGACGAGAGAGGCAAACCGACAAGAGACAAAGGAACAGAGGGGTGTAGAGATACACAGAGCACTTAACAGAAAGACAGAGGACTGGACGAGACCAACAAGACAATAACGGGGAACAGGTGAGGAGGCAGAAATGGAGGGAAACTAACAAGATAGGAAGTACAGACCAAATAAGGGTGGAGACAAAGTCACATGACTCAAATTGAAGCGTACAGCACACAGATGTTGAGAATTTATAATAAAGCATGAATGTTGGGTGGAATCTACAAAAAATATCAATTATCAGATTATTGTTTTATTATTATTGTTTTTATTATTATTTGGAATTGGTGAAATATAGAATTAAGATTTGGAATAGGACATTTGTTGTATGTGATCACATTCTATATGACTTATTCCCTTTCGACTACAGACGAATGTGGCGGCTGTGTCTGTGATATGTCTGGTTCCCAACTTAGTAACAACAGACCACACAGGTAGGGATGGGCAGAACGAGGCTTTGTGAAACAACGAAACGTTCGAAGCAATTGCGCCGGAATGTGTCGAGGTTTCGAAACAATCCGACACGCGTAACTCCATGGTGACATCTAGTGCTTCAGACGAAGAATATAAATAGCCAACATGGAACGCAAGAT
Source organism: Alosa pseudoharengus (assembly GCF_046254945.1). Classification (NCBI taxonomy): domain Eukaryota; kingdom Metazoa; phylum Chordata; class Actinopteri; order Clupeiformes; family Clupeidae; genus Alosa; species Alosa pseudoharengus. Next base: position 997,474 of record NW_027468870.1, on the reverse strand, counting down.
TTCGTCCACAGCTACGTGGTTCAGTGGTTAACACACTTGCATTCGGCCGGAGCGGCCGGTGTTCGACTCCCTGCTGGTGCTTAGAAATTTCAGACTAGTATATGCCTTCAATAATAAGAATATTTTTATATCTGCCAGTTAGATGTTTTGTTATTTCAGTTTCATAGTAGGCTACATTATCCTTTGGAATATGCTGGAGAGGAAAATGCTACAATGGTTTTAAAATGTAGGCTATGCTTATGGCCCAGGGTTTTTTTTGGGAACATGTTGTAGGGAAATAAAGGATACATGTGAAGCAGGTTAGACTAATCAGGTACAACATGGGAAAAATAAACAACACATTTTTTGTATGTCAACATACATTTTTATTTAGGAATAACAGTTGTTCTGCCGTCTTGGCATTTAATATGTTTCTTGTTTTTGAATAAACCTCCCCAGCCTTGGAAAAAAATATTTCACAAGGCACACTTGTTGCTGGCATGCACAAATATTTTTTTGCCATCACAGTTAGGTTTGGATAAACCACTCTCCTCTCCTACCAGTATTTCAAAGGGTCAGCTGTTCTTGAAATAAAGGCATCAGTCATATATTTTTTTACTTCTGCTACTATCTAAATATTAACGTCACTAGACTATATCTATCTAAACTATCGCTCACTGTCTGTCTCTAGCCTGTCAATTAATCTATAGCCTATCACTAACCTATCAATCACAAGAATGCAATATAAATCGCTATATCTCTATGTCGCTATATCTCTCAAAATCTCTCTCCTCACAAAAAACCCACAAAGATAGGATGTGTTTGAATGACTTTTAAGCATTCTGGGACTTTGTAATTTAGATCAAACAGGTGTTTACTCGGGTAATTGGCTCGCGCGGCAAGTGTCCCACCTGTCCAAACCAAATTGAAACACCACGAAGCCATGGTCACGTGACATGGGCGTTTTGAACCACACTTCAAAACACTGTTCGAAACACTTGCGTTTCGGAAGCTCGACACTGTTTCGAAACGTCAGCTTCGAGCGTCACATCCCTACACACAGGTTTACCGCCGCATACAACAGACCACAATAGACCACACAGGTTTACTGCCGTATACAAAAACAAAGTGAACCTGAATTTACCAGAATTATGGCCAGCTTGTTTTCTCTCTGTGTGTTAACAAGGAACTTCATCTCTGTTTTAAATGACACCATTGAGTCTTGGATGTTTGAATTAGACCCAGAGTACACAGACAAAACGCTTCCCATCACAGTGTGAATGCTGCTGGTCATTTTATGGATGAAGAAGAATGACTCCATGTTTTGACCTTCCAGATTTTGAAATGTTGTGATCAGTGCTTAGAGGACAAAGCCGACATCAAACACACATCAGTGTCAGAGGCCCTCCTCCCTCAGAGACAGGTTGGCAGTAATGACTAGTTTGTTGACACTGAGGATAACGGGTAGAGACAGACTGCACATTCACACAAATACCCTCTGGGGTTGAGTTGGGAAATAAACCCACAAAAGGTGTTTACACTCCAACCGGTGGTTCTGTCAGAAGCCAAATGTTGAGATGGGGTCAACAGATCCATTATTTTAATTATTGGTTTTAAAATATCAAATCAAACTCTGGAATGAGCTAGTTTATTGTCTAAATGTAATACTGCTATTTCTTAATACACAGTGATTCAGTTGGTAGCTCTGAGGTAACTTTTTGATTAAGTTGCTCAACATGTTTTGTGTAGCTGTGTGACGGTCTAGCTACGACCGCACATGACTGGTGAACTGTCAGCACTCGTCCTCTACACATCAGCTGATATTTGTGCACACACACACAACACATTCATCCATGGGCCATTGCTATGTGGCTAGCACTTTTAAGATGTGTAAGAAACGACACAAGATGGAGCTATTAGCAATGGTGGCACGTTTATTGTTTGTCTGAGTTAAGACGCGTAAACTTGGGTCAAGTATTAATGTTTGTCAACCGATAGCTACCGATTCGCGTTCATGGCGTCGTCCTCTCGCTCTGGCTTCTGAAGGTCCGGTGGCAAAGGAGGGCCGACTGGATCCCATGGACTGTTTATTGTTTCCGGGCGGTATTGGACCGTTCCATTATGTCAATTGGTTGTGGGGGATTCCGAGACGGTCCTGATCAAGCCGATCGATGTTCAGTCTTACCACATGTAACCAAGTCTGTTATTTAACTATGTATTTTGCTAGTGACCTATGATGTATATTTATGCTTGTGGCCCAGGGTCTGTCTTGTCTATTGTGTGTTAATTGATTGTTTAGTGTTAAATGTTAAATGGTGCTGGCCGCCAGGTATATGTTCCCCTCTGTCTAGTCTGATGTTAGTCTTGTCTGGCCTATGTGATGTGTAGGGTACTGTGAGTACTATGACTGTTACAGTGCTGCTGTATTTTAATTAGATGCTAAAGCAGATTTTTCATACTGGTTCAATATTGCAATTTTGGAAGATTATTATTAACATTTTTCTGTGCATTTTTCTATGGACTCTTCTGCTTGGTTGTTCGAGCCGAATAATAAATTACTGTCCATCTTCACTACTGCCCCTGCTTCTTTGGCCACACCCACATTTGTTAATGGTAACTTCCGCTCGGTTCCATTACAAGCTGCTCTTACAGTCTTTAAAAAATTCCACTTGTCAGATATGATTATACACAATTACATCCTTAATGATTGTATCACCTCTAGTCATCCTTTGTGACACGCGATCTGCCCAATGAGCAGCGCGGCTGCTGTCTGCTAAATGACGGTGTGTCGTGCCTGGAGGCCATTGTGATTTGAGTTACTAGAAACTTCCTAGAGGAACTACAGCAGCAGGATACTGCTAAACATTACAATACGATCAGATATCAGGGCAGCGCCACATAGTGGTTCAACATGGTATTACAAGACAGCCCGGTTGACACTGGTTTGCTTGCTAACTTCAGTGGATATCTGGGCACTTGCGGGAGAATAGATGGTATAGGTCATCTCCTTTATGTGTTGCAAGAGTTGATTTCCTGTCTCTATTGTGCCCTGTACTGACCATTAACTGTATATACTGGGGTACAGAATGGATATGTGGCCATTAGCCCTAACCCTAACCCTGTACCTCAGGTAGGTAAGTAGGCAGCTTTTCTCAGGTAAGTAGGCAGCATTTCTCAGTTAGGTAAGTAGGCAGCATTTCTCAGGTGGGTAAGTAGGCAGCATTTCTCAGGTAAGTAGGCAGCATTTCTCAGGTATATAGTCCCCGTAGACTATAACTAGCAATACAACCAACAGTGTATCCCTTTAAGCTTTTATTTGGTCTTCAAAACTGCTTGTTCAAACTTTTTATCTCTTGCACATCACAAAACCAATTCATCCCAATCCTGTACAATAACAAATGCTTTGGTAACACTTTATGGTATTATGGGTACATGAATTATCATGAATTAATTTATGATTGATTTATTACTTCATTCCTTTAGCCTGATGAGCCAGACCCACATCAAGATGTAGGGTCTGGGAACTCACCATTGGCAGTGCTCAATCTGAGGGGCGGGATAAACGGTTGTCTTTAAAATTCCCTCTGCACGTAATAGGATAGCACTACAACTCATGAGTCCCATGCGTTTTCCCACCAGCGGAGCTAGTTGGCTAGTGGATCAAACTTTTGCCAACATAAAAAAAGCATAACTCGAGTTGCGCTGTTCCCCAACAGCAGCATCCATCTTCTGTGTTCAAGTAGCAGAACCCTCACAGCTCTGCTGTCCACCAACTCTACAGTACACATGATATTATTGATCTTTCCAGCTCGCAAGCCAACGGAGAGTTTCCAGACCTACCCTGGCTGCATTACATTACGCTAGGCTAGGGTGCGTCTAGATTTCTAGGCTATCATTCCTTAATGTCTTATGAGTCATCTGGAATTGACATGAGTTCATAGTTTATCATTTGTGACCTCATACATGAACAGCACATCACCTAAAGTATTAGGTACGGTGGGCACATTATGAATTATGAATATACATTACTGTGTATTGGTCATTTGGTCATGATACTGTGCATTGGTCATTTGTCATTTATGTGATGCTGTAAAAGCCTTTGTTTTTTTAATACTGGCACAATGTCTATCAACAGTACAAACTTTGAAACATATCTCTGTCTTGCAAATGACCCCCATACACAATGTGTAACTTTGTAGTTTTGAAATAGTTATGCCACATAGAAAATAGTCATACTGACAACAAGACACAGCAGTTTGACTATCTTGACATAAACAATGGTGCAGGGCCTTATCATTTTGATTGTACCGACAGTTGCACTGGTATAAATACTTGTGTTTGAGACACATACACATTAGCACATTTTGCATAAGAATTTTGAGCCAGATACAGAAATACACAGTTTTGCAGGCAATCCACTTTGTGGTGCAGTTTGTAGTAATTGTTTTGTGAAATGCACTAACTGTTGTTGATGATGATTTGAGACTGAGAAAAACTGTGATGGACATTTCACATCCAATAAGTGCTACAGTCCTAATGCAGTAGCCTAATGCAAGTGTATAGTATAAGTATATACACTGCAAAAAATGAATTCTAACCAAGTGTTATTAATCTTATATTAAGATTAAAAAATCTATTTGGTATTGTTTTTAGTATGAAAAGACTTACCTAGCGCCCTCTCAAAAGATCTTTTTGACTTAATTTAAGAAGACTTTTACTTATTTTAAGGAGTCTTATCAAGACAAATTTACTCAATGCACTGGCAGACAAATTTGCTTGTTTTTAGGACAAATTTGCTTAACGCACTGGCAGACAAATTTGCTTGTTTGATGAGATGTCTTAAAATAAGTCAAACATTTTTTAAATTAAGTCAAATGATTTCACAAGAAAGCGCTAGGTAAGTCTCTTTATACTGAAAACAATACCAACTAGTTTTTTTTTATCTTGATATAAGATTAATAACACTTGGTTAGATTTTGTTAGATAAGCAGTTTTTGCAGTAATGCAATATAATGCAGTATAATGCCTAATGCAGTATAATGTTGCTCTATAGTGCCCCCTGCTGTGCCAACTACATACTGTTTCAAAATACATTACATTCAAAAAGCAGAATATTAAACAAAAAGGAAATAAAATAACTTTTGGCATGCAGCTAAATTAACCTCTCATCTGCGATGCACTAAATGAGGACAATCATGTCCTGAGTTAAAGGTGTAGTCAGCAATATTTTTTGTCATATTCAGCAAACACCTCCTCATGATGCACTAGCTGCCCATTTAGTGAGTGCACTGGTGTCTGTAGGGTTAGGGTTAGGCCCAGTGAGTGCACTAGTGTATGTAGGGTTAGGCCCAGTGAGTGCACTAGTGTCTGTAGGGTTAGGGTTAGGCCCAGTGAGTGCACTAGTGTATGTAGGGTTAGGCCCAGTGAGTGCACTAGTGCATGTAGGGTTAGGCCCAGTGAGTTCACTGGTGTCTGTAGGGTTAGGGTTAGGCCCAGTGAGTCCACTGGTGTCTGTAGGGTTAGGCCCAGTGAGTGCACTGGTGTTTGTAGGCTTAGGGTTAGGCCCAGTGAGTCCACTGGTGTCTGTAGGGTTAGGCCCAGTGAGTGCACTGGTGTCTGTAGGGTTAGGCCCAGTGAGTGCACTGGCATGGTATAGGCTAATGAGGGCATGGTATAGACCAGTGGTTCCCAAACTTTTAACCCTTTCGTGCCCGTGCTGAACATTCCATTTTTGGTGCTGGATGACCTCCTTACACAAAAAAACGTATTTTTTGAGTATAATACATACCATCAATGGGATATACATACCATTGTAATCAGAAGGGTCAGTTCTATCAAATGATGTAAAATAAATATGGTAATGTTGATATAGTAATGAACAGTCTTTGAAAATCCTCTCCAAATGTATACCGAAATTCGTTAAAATTGAATTTCATTCGCATAAAAATGAATTTTCATCATATTTCTATACGAGATAGAGAAAAATATAGAGTGTATGACATGTTCAGCAAGTTGTGGGCTATTTAACAAAAAAGACTGAATTGGAATATCATTAACCTTTCAAAAGTTATGATAAATTAAGTGATAAGTGTAAAAAAAGGCAGGAAACGGGATTTAGAATGTTCACAGAATTCACATTCTCTTTCTCACCAAAAACATAAAAGTATGCATAAAAACTAATAATGAAGTCAGACACAATGGTTTAGATTTATTTGGTCCATAAGAATAAACCATTTATTTGTATATAAGCAAATGCTACAGTCAACAATAATGATATATAAAAGAAAAACATGTAATACAGGAAGTAAGTATACTGTATATTTATTGAAGATCAATTCTGAATAGAGACATAAAATACATTTGATTCAACAGATACAACTTCCTTATATAAATTAGTGTAATATGAAAATGATATACATCTATAAAATGTATTATGTATGAAAAGCTAGGAATACAGTGGGCAGTGCTTCGACTTGGCCAGCTTCACTCGCGGTCCGCGCATGGGATCACGTGGTATCACGATACTTTAATTTGTATTTTCCCAGTGAGACGCTGCAACAACCCAAACAACCGGCAGCAATCTAGGGACTGTTCGTTATTTATTGAAGGGGCCACCGGAGGAATTTTGAGTGCTTCAGTCAAAAGTTGCATGACCCTCCCTTGCCTGCTAGAAATTGTTCAATGACCCTCCGACAGAATTGTTAAAAAAGACATGACCCTCCCTTGCCAATTGTCGCATGTCTTCCGCCCGCGCTGCTTTGCGCCACAGCCACACACTGTGATAACGTTCTTAAATCAATCTTTCGTGAGCTTGCATGCTACCAGTCCTTCCTTTTCAAATGTGTTACGCCTGTTTGCACAATTTCACAAATAATCATATGTGATTAATAATATGACAAATAATCCCTGTGCATGGGGACCGAAACAATGCATGCCAACTTTTTCCGTGTTTATCACGTATTTTAACTTTCCCCCGCTGTCTTGCCGTAGAATAGGCTATCCTATATTTTAATACTCTCATAACAACCCTGCCATCGGGCATGTCTCTGTGTTGCCCTGTTGCTACCCCTTGCCCTTCCAACGAAACAGATGTCTTCAAATCATCGTTTTCCTTGCTTGAATGTCATAAACATACAACTTTATGCAGCAGAATTACGCATAGGCTACTTGGAACATAACACATTTGACAAAGGACAGATGTATCGCAGGGCCGGCCCGAGGCATAAGCGAACTAAGCGGCTAAAAAAAAAAAAAAAAAAAAAACTCGATTGGGGGCCCCCTGGGGGGGATTGGGGGTTCGGGGGTTCCATGTTCCATATGTGTTGTGCATGCATTACTTGAAAATAACTAGCTCCAGTTATGTATGAACAGTGAAGGTAACGAACTCTTAAAAACGTGAACTTGAAGAAGAGAAAATTGAACAATATGAACTATGAAAATTGAACAACTTGAAGCTACATCTATCAAATGTGAACATGCTTAACAAAATATGGGAACAAAACATGAGAACTAAACGTGCATTACGAATATAATCAGTGGGAGCCCTGTGCTTGTTTCCCTGCAACAAGACAGTGACACCCTCAGTGTGTTTGAAATGTCCAGTCGATTGCGCAATTTGGTTTTAGTTGCAGTCATTGCAGAAAACCCGGCCTCGCATAGATACGTGGTGGGAAACGTTTTCAGCGCTTTTACGGCTATCTCGGGATATTCTGCTTTGGTTTTGATCCAAAAACCCGCCAGAGAGGTTTCCTCATACACACTCTTAAGACCACCGTCATTTGCAATTTCGATCAACTGCTCTTCCTCCTGCGCTGACATGTTAGGACTATTCGGGATATTGACAAATGGGTTGCGGACCCACTCATTGGTTTGCCGTGGATCTTTGGAGGATGGGAAGTAGCCTAACGCTCAAACTCATTTGAAAGCGCAACAAGGTGATCGCGCACCAGCTGCGAGAGAAAGGGCCCTGCCTCAGTCTCTCCCAAAACCCCCACTACTGTTTGGAACATTTAATAATGTTACAAAGATACTACATCAATCCGTATGTTTCATTAGGCTACTAGGCTATTTGTTTTGCCTTATTCTTGATTCATTTAGGCTAGGCCTTTTTATTCAGGGGCCGTATTCACAAAGAATTTTAAGGCTAAAAGTAGCTCCTAACTGGCGAATTTAGGAGCAACTCCTAAAAATAATGGGCGTGTCACTCCTAACTTTAGGACTCCTAATTTTTTTCACAAAAAGTAATTCATGAAGCATTTTAGACCTAAAAGTAGCACCTAAAAGTCTGGGACAGCTTAAAAGAAGTCGAGAGGACTCCTAACTCACTAAGACCTATTCATAAACAGCTTTTTGTGGCATTTTACATTGCGATGTTTTGAAATGCGCTATGCGGCAACAGGAGCTTCCAATCGCAAGGGAACAATTTTGCATTCATAAAAGGAATGAACGCCACCAACAACAACCAAAACTACTCATTGCTAACATGTAAATTAAATGTAACATTTCATTGTGAATCAAATTAAAATGTTCTCTTTGCAAACGTAGCCTAGGCATATCCTATGTTTCATTAGGCTACTAGGCTATTTGTTTTGCCTTACTCTTTATTCATTTAGGCTAGGCCTTTTTATTCAGTTATTAATCATCTTCCGTCCTTCGCACTACTTGTGTAGCGCACGCATTCTCCGACCTGTCACCTGTCACTCATCATCGGAAGGGAGGTGTTTGGAATCATTCCCGCGTTACAATCGTCAGCCAATCAAGGTGGTCACTTCAGTCAAGCTCGTGCATGAGTAATGACGTCATCTATAGCAACGAAGACTCACTCCTAGTTTAGGAGGTGTCTGAAAGGCTTTGTGAATAACTTTTAAGAGAAAACTCCAAGCTAAAATCTTTTAGTGCGATTTAGGAGTAGCCTACTCCTAGTGGTAAGATAAAAGCCTTTGTGAATAGCCTACGGCCCCAGTTATTCATCATCTTCCGTCCTTGTGTAGCGCACGCATTCTGAGACCTGTCACTCATCATCGTAAGGGAGGTGTTTGGAATCATGCCCGTGTTACAATCATCAGCCAATCAAGGTGGTCACGCTTGCCCATTTACACAAATGAATGGTCGAATATTACTGATGATCATTGTTATTTAAGAACATGCAGTGTGCGTAGGGCACCAAAAACATCTTGCTCGTAAAAAAGCATCATACCGCACATTGTGGCGGGTCTGTTATTTACTGTAGGCTGCGCAAACCACAGGGCAAGCCTGCATTCGAGGCCTTCTGTTCAGAATTTTATATAAAGCCTGCGCTAACAGTAATCCTCCTGACCATGATAGGCCTACCACAGCTGTGGATATGTGTGGAATGTTCAAGTAATAACACAATCCAATGTGTGTCTCAATTGTCCCCCGCTGACCACCTCACACATTTCTCTATATTTTGCAACGAATTTACATGACACAATGCCATAAAATATGCCAGTTTTAGGACACAGAATAATGTTTGTAATGATACCAGTTAGGCCTACGTTTAACAGTAACAAGTGTAATGAGCTATTCATTGTCGAAGGTGCATGGTCAAGTGAAATTCTTACTTTGGAAAACAAACATTTGCCGATATCATCGCCGATCATCAGAATATTGCTCTGGACTGCAGGTAACTTGTTAAGTCAGTGGTTCTCAAACTTTTATTTAATTCCCCACATTGATCAAGGGGCATGACTGATGATCGTGGAGATAACGTGTTATCCCGAGGCCTTTGCCAGCATCTCCGACGGTAGTCTACCCTATTAAAAATATAAGTTTTCGATGTCCCAAACGGAGAGACATAGGCTACTTTATTGTTTTTAACGATCTCTATGCTACTCACAAAAATGTAGGCATGGGGACATGATGAATAGGCTATCCAACTGTCGTGTGTTAAATTATTGTGATTACGAGCCAGTGGTTTTCAAACATGCGTGGCTCGGACATCTAACTAAATGCAATAGGCTCATATCGTCCTCGCATTCGCAAAATGAGGACCAGTGTTTTGTCAAATTGCAAATAGCTATTCGTTTTAACGAATTTTTATGATAGTAGGCCTATGCTTTTTGTATAGGCTACTATCTTAATCTTGGAATATCGGGAGGGAAGTGGCGCGTCTGCAGTCAGCCAAATATTAATGTAATTCTGCGGCATAAAGCAGATGTATTTGTTTATTGTAGGCTACAGAAAAAACAAAAAAAATGACATGTCAAGCAGTCTATTGACTACATTGCAGTCAAGAAGTAGGGCGAATTAAGACACTGCTTTGATTTGCGTAGTTGCATTGTCCCCAACACTAACAATAACATAGCAGATTTCGATTTTCGCTACCACCGTGTAGTCAAGCCTTAAGCCATACCCAAGTAGCCTTAATCAAGGTAATGTTTAATTATGCATGATTTATTTTGTTATTGAATTTGTAGGCTGGGATTCCTCTCGGTAACAATTATGTTTGGTAGCCTCCTGCTTTTTCAGAAGGGGCGGCAGTCAGGCTACTGACAGAGCGATGTACAGTGGCAGAGCGACGCACAGTGGCTGAAAGTGGTACTAAAGCTTCACGCAGCTTCACGCCTCGTAATGCGCGACTGAAGTGGCCAGTGCCGGCCCGAGCCTTTTGGGGGCCCTAAGCAGAATTTGATTTGGGGGCCCCCTCCCACAATGCAGAGTCACCTGTGCTTGGCGATAATTGACAACTTCACACTATAATGTCATATTATAAATTAATACAGTGAGGTTATGTATTAATACAGTGACTGATTATGAACTACTGCCCCCCTGGACACAGATGCATAAGGACCCTCTCCCCCTACCCTATTTGAAATTCTGAATTTGGTAGATGTGATATCCTGTATTCTGGTGCATTTTTGGGATGGTCAGCTGGAGAAGGGCAGTACCTAAATTTGTTCAGATTCATAGCCTTTTGCTTTTTGACTTATATGGGTAGTGACTTCACACAACTACTTGGGGTTCAGGGTCCCTTGACCTCTTGGGCTCGGTAGGTTCATTCAGTAATCCATCCTTGCTCACATGCCAAAAATGTTTTGGGGCTCCAATCTAGACTTCTGGCCCCATGTGCTTGGTAAACCAATGTATTAATATAGTTGTTATTTACACCAACCCTGTCACCTTTTAATCTTAGAGGGTACTAAAATCACAGATTTATTTGAAACATTCATATTCAAAGTGAAGCACTAAGGGTGGTTTACTGAAGTTGAATTGACAAATAACAAAATACAACTGCATTTATATTTGTTGTAAACAAGTACATCATTTTAATGACTTGTTTTTTAACAGATTTGCAGAACAAATCTGCAAATGTGCATTAAATGAGCAATCTTCAACTACAAAATAAAACCAAAATAGGCAAGATAAATAGACCGTCTCTTCCGATTTTTGAACTTGATGCAGTGTCTGCACGAATTGTCTATGAACCCGAGGTATCTAGTTTATGCGCGTGACTCAAAGGCTGGCAGACACAGTAGAGGTAGGCAGGCACATTGATCATGAAATCAGAATTTTCTTGTTTTGAATTATTAATTGTTTCATTTATTCATTAATTGATGCACTTGCTTACGTTATTTATTATGTAAAAAAAAAAAAAAAAAAAAAACTCGATTGGGGGCCCCCTGGTGGCCAGGGGGCCCCAAGCAGCCGCTTAGTTTGCTTCTGCCTCGGGCCGGCCCTGGAAGTGGCCATTTGAAAGCTTTCTCAAGAAGTACAGTCTGCTTAGTCCCTTCTTGTAGACAGCCTTAGTGTTACAGTTAATAGTTGCTTAGATAGTTTTGTATTAATCCAGTATTGGTAGTGGATACACAGGAAACATATTTTTGCTAACAGACTTTGCATAATCATTTGTCTTTTTCTGCTTGTGCAGAAGGGCTCATGAAATTCGATCCCACAGCCACCGAGGAGAACATCAAAGCGAACGTGTCCGAGCACCTGAAGCACGCGCCGCAGACGTGGAGGATTTACAACGCCCTGATAAGCCAGCCCCCTCACTCCGAGACGGCCCTAAATGATATCGGCCTCCACCTCACCAGTGTTGTGGCGACAGGCGTGGACATTTAGTCAAGATTGTGTTTCCCTTTTGAAAAGTTTTTTTTATAACACTGGAGCTACAATAAGTCTCTGGATGGCTCACATACATACCAGTGGCGGCCGGTGGTTAAAAAAATAACGGAGGAAGGAATGTCCGCTTGATTGGTGTTAGTGGCAATATGTGAATAGATGTAGGCCACCTACCCCGACACATTTATAGCAGCAGTACTATGTAGCATTTTAACTGGCAATGTTGTGCAATAAGTCACTTTGGATAATAGTGCTGAATTAATAAATGTAAATGTAAATAAATATAAATTTAGGTCTGGGAAGTCAGGGAAGATATGTAGGTCTAGTTATGAAATACTGTTTTCCAGATGTGCAAAATTATGAAAAGTCTGGAGGTTTTGCTCAATGTAATACATTTGCAGAAAAGTCTTTAACACTAAAAATAGACACTTGTTTTATAAAACCATGTAACTATTTACCATTAAAAAATAGACCTTAAATGTGTTTATTCGTAACATGCTATTGTTTTTAAAGCCAAATCGCTATAATTTAAAGACAGGTTGTAAGCTAAGTGAGAATTTATACTCAAAAGGCAAATGTTACTGAAAACGTCATTACAGGAATGCATCATGGTCTGAAACATTCATTAACAATGTTACCATCCAAAGATACAGTTAGTAACAATAACATATTAACAACAAGAACATTATTTAACAATTGTTTAGTTAAGGCATAACTTGGAGGATTATAGCAACGCATAACTATCCAAAAATGTTTTAGCCAAACATTGTCCACCAAATGAACTGTCCACGTTTGTGACAGGCCAGCAGCTGTAGGCTATAGCTGATTGTTTTCTGTGCTAACGTTACCAGTTAGCCATTTGTCATACTATGTAGCATTCAGCAGCCTACACTAGCCTTACCATCTTTTTTTGGAATAGGAATCTTTGGAACTGGTCTTCCTGCTTTGATCCTAACCTTCACACTGTATTTGAAAGTATAAAAGATGGATATTGTCCTCTGATTCCATTGTACTGTTTATTTCACGAGCAAAAAACAAGCTTTCCGTTTGTAACGGGTAGATCAAGTGTACTACATGTCCCAAGATCCCTGCCTATGCTCCGCCTTCACCTGGCTGCGAGGCTTACCTGACGTAGGGCATTCGTCTTTTTAAATTAATGACCCCGCGAAAGCTCACCTGTGCTGTCTTGCTGGGAGAATTGTTTGGTGTCGGCGTTTGGTGTCTGCTTTCTCGTTGCTGTCCCTCCGAACTCATCTGCGGTACCCTTTGGGTCGTTTCAGTCAACGCGTCTTTGCTCAACCGTGTGTTTTTGCAACTAGCGACTGCGGTTGTGCCGGTAGCGCGACTCATCTCTGTAGCCTACGGCCTGGCTGTCTTACTGTGGTGATCCTAAGTCCCCGAACCTGGAGGTGTGCCGTTTCTCCGCACCCTCGAACGTCACCATAAAGCGGTCAATCACTGTTTTCCCCTGGCCACTTTGTAACAGTGCACCCAAAGGTTGTTATTTTGTTTGATGGAAAATTGTATGTTTTGTTTGGGTTTTCTTTGTGTAGCTCTACTGTATAGTTGTCCTGCTCTTTGTGTTGCGGGCCGAGTCACCTGTCCGTGATATCCAGACCTGACCTCTTCAACTATCCCCCTCCCCCTGCATTAGCCTATTCACAGTGTGTGTGTGCATACAGTACATCAGCTTGCCCATTTTGGGGTGTATTACACTAGTTATAGTATCAAGAAGTCACTGAGTTCATTGTGTGCCCATTTTGGGGTGTATCACCATTGTGAGTAGAAAAGTAATTTTTCCCATTTAATCGCTTATGGAATAGTCTCTTCTAGTGTGTGTGAATTGCTTTGCAGTCCCATAGACCCCTCCCCCCTGTGTTCAGTCTGAGTACTACGCCTTATGCCTCCACTTTGTTGTGGTTGGCCTGATACCCGCATCCGCCCCTCAGCAGTGGCTATAGTATAGAGCTGCCCCTTTTTGTTTTGTTCCCCTTGTCCGCCACTAGGGTGGGAAATGTCTTTTTCTTATTTTCTTTACAACGTGTGAATGTCTGTGTAGGGTGCCTGTTACTGTCTAATTATTGTGAGAAAATCAACCCCCAGAACCTTGAAAATAATAGTGGTTGCAAATAAAATCTATTTTTGTATTTTGGTAAATCAGCCTCTGTCTAGTCATTCAGTTGTCTACCCTAGGCGGGACATTCTGTTACTAAGGCAAAGTTACAATTGGCGCTGCGAGCAGGGTCACAGAGGCGGACTATATCCCGTTAGTTTATTGTTCTTACGCTTACATAAATTGCACCTTATTATACCTTATTGCATTTGGGGGAAAACAGTGGTTGAGCCGCAGGAGGAAGATCGTATCCCGAATCCAGACAGAAGACCTCTTCTACAGTCTTCTCTACATTCCTGCTCTAGTGGAGTGTCTGTTTGGTATTTTGAGTTTCATTGTTCTGCTTTGTTTTTTTTGTATTGTTTTTTTTCAGTGATACGTTACTATGTCTAATGAGGAGTTGGCAGAGCAGGTAAAAACACTGATGGAGACGGTACAAAGACTCCAAGCAGATAATCAACAGCTTAGAGAGGCAGTGAACCGGAGGTCAGTTCCTGTTGATCCAGGTCCTTCAAACGGTGACGAATCTGGAGGTGAGCCAGCAGTTCCAAATCCCTCTGCCCCAGGTCTAGAACCCCCCTCCCCTCCTATGACGGGGCGTTATGTGCTGGTGCCTAGAGAGCGAAAGTGCCCTAAGTTCTCCGGCAAGACTTCTCAGGATCCCCTTAGGGTGGAGGAGTGGATAGAGGAGGCCCGGCGCTCATTAGGAGTCCGACCTATGTCTCGTTCAGAGAAGACACTGTTTATATTTGATTTATTAGATGGGGAGGCAAAGGCAGAGGTTAAGTTTCGACCAACCAGTGAGCGCGATGAACCAGAGAAAATCTTTGCTATCTTACTTGAGGCGTACGGGTGCACTCAGTCGTACATTACCTTACAGCAACAATTCTTTCAGCGACGGCAATTAGAGGGCGAGTCATTGCGTGAGTATTCGCATATATTAATGTCCTTAATGGAGATGATTAGGCGTAAATCCCCATCATGTTTCCCCAACCCTGATTTTGTCCTAAGAGACCAGCTCACTGAGCATGTCAAGGATAACATGTTAAGGCGAGAACTACGGCGCCATATGCGCCTTCACCCTAATGCTTCCTTCCTTGATATACGGGAAGAAGCCTTACGCTGGGTTAATGAGGGGGAGCTTACTAACAAGCCAAGGCCTCGGGCCTTTTCATGCAGTGCCCAAGGAACAACTGAGTGTGACGCTGATCTTAACATCATCTCAGCCAGATCTACCACCGAGCTGAGTGAACTAAAAGAGTGCCTCATTCGGCAACAGGCCCAACTAGATGCCATTATGCACCGCTTGAACTCGCCTCCACCCTTGGGACGTTCAGGGCCCAATACCCATGCACCCCCATCTCGCCATCAACGTTTAGATCCCTCTTTTAGGCGAGGGGCTAGTGGTGCACGCACACCGGCTTTTCAACCTCGATTCCAGCCAGACGGCACGCCCATTTGTATGCGCTGTAACCAGCCTGGACATTTGGCTAGGGTTTGTCAGACCACGCTACCTCCGTTATTGCGAGGCTTGCCAACAACAGAGGGGGTAGCCACGCCTGCCACAACACCGTCGGAAAACTAGTGCCCTCTGATGCCACGGCCCAGGCATCAGAAGGGGTCATGTTGGGCAACGATCAGCAAACATCTCAGAACCTTCTCGGTAACTGTCCAGTGGTAGAAGTCTTAGTAGAGGGGTTGGCCGTAACTTGTCTTTTGGATACCGGCTCTATGGTGACCACCATCACAGAGGAGTTCTTTGAGGAGCACTTGCAGCCCCGCCTTCAGACACCTTTACGACCATGTAGCTGGCTCACCCTGAGGGGCGCCAACGGCTTAGAAATACCTTACCGTGGGTATGTTGAATTGGAAGTTCAAATTCTGGGCAAGGTCCTCCCAAAGATGGGCATCCTGGTGGTAACAGCCACTCACGACTTGACAACTCAAGCCCAGAAGCGACGCATCCCGGGCTTACTTGGCATGAATGTAATAAGCAGCTGTTACCAGGAGCTGTTTGTTCAGCATGGTCAGGCTCTTTTTCAGTCCTCCAATGTTCGTTTAGCAGGCAAGGGCTGGGTACGTGCACTCTCAGAATATCAACACTTTGACCGCATGTTGGAGTCGGGCAGGGTGGGCCCGGTTAGAGTTCAACGTGGTCCAGCGGTCTTGATCCCAGCAGGATCCCTGAGGTTCGTCCCAGCAGTCTGTCATCAAGGCTTAGGTTCTACCCTGTCATCCGCTCTGCTTGAACCATTGGCCCCTGGGGGTAACCGGTTACCCGCCGACCTGCTCATTCCTTCTGCTTTCCTCCCTGTAGCCCATGGAACAGTTAATGTGCCAGTGGTAAATGTTGGTAGTCAGGATAAGTGGCTATGGCCCAAGACCATGTTGGGTGAACTTCACATGGCCCAGACTCAGCCTGCTAGGTGCCCAATACAGTTCAACCTTCAAAGCCAGGAGGATGAACAAGTGGCCTTGATTCAGTCCATGGGGGTGGAGAGTACACCTCTGCCTGACTTCTCCCAATTGTCATGGCCAGCCCTGTCCTCCTTAGAGGAGCAGGAGGCCCGTGCTTTGTTAGTAAAGTATCAAGATGCCTTCAGTCAGGATGAAACCGATTTGGGCTGCACCCCTTTAGTACAACATACCATTCCCCTATTAGATGATGTCCCCATTCGTCTACGATACCGCCGGCTACCTCCCTCCCAGTACGAGTTAGTGAAGTCTCATATCCAGGGACTATTGGAGCAAAAAGTAATTAGACCTAGTTGTAGCCCTTACTCTGCCCCTATCGTAGTAGTGCAAAAGAAGGATGGTGGTATCCGAATGTGTGTAGATTATCGGCAGCTTAACGTGAAAACTCGCAAAGATGCATACCCCTTGCCTAGAATAGAAGAGTCCCTCGATGCATTGGCTGGAGCTAAGTGGTTTAGCACCTTAGATTTGGCGAGTGGATACAACCAGGTTCCGATGGCTGAAAAGGACAAAGACAAGACCGCGTTTTGCACGCCCTTTGGGCTTTTCGAATTTAATCGGATGCCTCGGACTATGCAATGCGCCTAGTACATTTCAACGTCTTATGGAAAGGATTTTTGGTGATAAAAGCTTTCATTCTTTGCTCCTTTATTTAGATGACATCGTGGTATTCTCCACCTCCTTCCATCAACACCTGGAACGATTAGAAATGGTACTTAGCAGGCTTCAACAACATCGCCTTAAGCTTAAGTTAACAAAATGTCATTTCTTCCAATCTGAGGTAAAGTACCTCGGCCATGTCATCTCCGCCCGTGGTGTTGCCACGGACCCAGACAAAATCTCTGCTGTATCAGAATGGAGGAGACCCAGGAATGTTACCGAGCTTCGGTCCTTCTTGGGCTTCGCTTCTTACTACCGGCGATTTGTGGAGGGGTTTGCTGGTTTAGCAGCTCCATTACACAGTTTAGTGGGGAAGTTACAAGGGAGCAGAAAGAAACCTGGCCCCAGGGTACCGGGTTCCTTAGAGCAACATTGGGGTGAGACTTGCGAGCAGGCATTTCAACAACTTAAGACGAGGCTAGTGAGTGCTCCAGTGTTGGGCTTTGCAGATTTCACCCAACCTTTCCGAGTAGTAATTGATGCCAGCCACAAAGGATTGGGAGCCATCCTCTCACAAGAGATCGATGGGCAATGTAGGCCGATAGCTTTTGCTAGCCGGGGTTTGCGGCCAGCGGAACGGAATATGTCAAATTACAGCAGTATGAAACTTGAATTCCTAGCCCTGAAATGGGCAGTGACAGAAAAATTTAGGGAATATCTGATTGGCACGAAATTTACAGTGTACACTGACAATAATCCCTTAAGTTACCTCAGAACTGCAAAACTAGGGGCCATCGAGCAACGGTGGGTCTCCCAACTGGCGTTGTTCAATTACGAAATCCACTACCGGCCAGGTACTGCTAATCGTAATGCAGACGCACTGTCCCGTTTGCCCTCTTCGCCACTTCCATCACAGGCCCTAGCTACCTCAGGCATCGCTATACCGGCTGTGGCCGATCGAGTGAGGGCAGGTACCAACTCTGCTCTAGTGTCTGCTATAGATGCTGCACCTATCCGTTGCCGTGCTGATCTGTTGACCCTGCAAGCTGCTGACCCCCTACTTAAGACTCTTGGCTGCTACTGGGAGCGAGGGACTCCCCCTACAGGTAGAGAATTGGCCCAGGAATCCGAAGACATCCGGAGCCCTCTGAAGAAGTTGGTCAAGCAGTGGTCTCGATTACATGCCATGGATGGCATCCTGTATAGAAAGGCCCACCTACCCCCACAGGGTGAGTTGGTATTTCAGTTGCTCTTACCAAAGTCCTTACAGGCAGAAGTTCTCACCCTTCTACACGATAAACATGGCCATCAGGGAACAGAACGGACCACTGACCTTGTCCGTCAGAGATGTTACTGGCCAAAGATGAGAGACGACATACAGGCATGGTGTGCAAAGTGTGATCGCTGTGCATTGGCAAAAGCTGTCCAGCCTAAATTCCGCACTTTCATGGGCAGCCTTATGGCAACAAAGCCATTAGAAATTATCGCCATTGACTTTACACAGCTTGAGAAAGCCAGCAATGGACAAGAAAACCTGCTTGTGGTCACTGACGTGTTTTCTAAGTTTGCGCAAGCATACCCCACAGTAGATCAGAAGGCCAGTACAGTAGTACAGACTCTCACAGAGAAATGGTTCTATACTTATGGGGTACCCCAGCGCATACACTCTGACCAGGGCCGTAATTTTGAAGGTGAGTTGCTTAGGCGGTTATGTCAGCTTTATGGAATTACAAAGACTCGGACCACCCCCTACCATCCGGCTGGCAACGGACAATGCGAACGATTTAACCGAACGCTTCACGATCTGCTGAGGACGTTGCCGCCGGACAAAAAGAGGAGGTGGCCCCGTATTCTTCCAGAACTTTTGTTCGCTTACAACACTACAATACACCAATCGACTCGCCATTCTCCATACGAACTCATGTTTGGACAGAAACCACGGTTACCAGTAGACTTCTTATTGGGAAGGGTGGATGAGGAGCCAACTAGGGGGGATGTGGAGGACTGGGTTACCAGACATCAACAACATCTGGCGGCAATTTACATCAATGCCAAGGATAAGTTGGAAGCTGCAGCTGCCTATCGCACCCGTATCCATTCTGAGGATGTCGTCTTACTACCCCCAGGCACGTTGGTGTACCGAAGAAGCCACCCTCAAGGGCGCTGCAAGATCCAGGACTGTTGGAACCCGACTGTCTTTGAAGTGGTGGAATGCCTGGACACCGGAGGCCGAGTCTACAAGATTAGGCCACAGCGAGACCGGGAACCATGCTACAACCTCCACCGCTCTGAGCTGAAGCCCATTCCGGGCAGCCCCAGCAGCCCAGACACCCCAGTGCCGCCAGAAGTTAAGACCAACCGACTGCTGGAGAAGCAAGGAGGGGAGGACGGATCCAGCGAGGATGAATGCAGTATAGTAGCGGAATGGATACCAACGCATACATATCCCATGTCCCAAACTGGTTCAGAACCCCAAGAGGACTACATTAGTGTGGGGCCAGGGGACTTGGTTGAAGAAGGGCCTTCATCATCAACTGACTCACTTTCATTAAGTAAGCTCCCCCACTCAGCCGCAGAGTTAGGACCTCCCATTACTAATCCGGCCCATCCCTCAAGCCACACTGTTATGGGTCCCCGTCTAGGGTTAGAAGTAAGGCGTTCAACCCGTTCTACCGCTGGCTACCACCCTAACCCTTTTAATCTTCCACAGACAGCCATCAACCAGGTTAGCCGCCAAAGCCCTGGTGATGGAGTGACGACCTTAATTTAAGGTAACATGACCTTGTGGTGAGTGAAATACACATTAGATTTAGTGTTGGTCCTGTCACCGGGACGGTGACATTTGAAAATTGGGGTGTATGTAACGGGTAGATCAAGTGTACTACATGTCCCAAGATCCCTGCCTATGCTCCGCCTTCACCTGGCTGCGAGGCTTACCTGACGTAGGGCATTCGTCTTTTTAAATTAATGACCCCGCGAAAGCTCACCTGTGCTGTCTTGCTGGGAGAATTGTTTGGTGTCGGCGTTTGGTGTCTGCTTTCTCGTTGCTGTCCCTCCGAACTCATCTGCGGTACCCTTTGGGTCGTTTCAGTCAACGCGTCTTTGCTCAACCGTGTGTTTTTGCAACTAGCGACTGCGGTTGTGCCGGTAGCGCGACTCATCTCTGTAGCCTACGGCCTGGCTGTCTTACTGTGGTGATCCTAAGTCCCCGAACCTGGAGGTGTGCCGTTTCTCCGCACCCTCGAACGTCACCATAAAGCGGTCAATCACTGTTTTCCCCTGGCCACTTTGTAACAGTGCACCCAAAGGTTGTTATTTTGTTTGATGGAAAATTGTATGTTTTGTTTGGGTTTTCTTTGTGTAGCTCTACTGTATAGTTGTCCTGCTCTTTGTGTTGCGGGCCGAGTCACCTGTCCGTGATATCCAGACCTGACCTCTTCAACTATCCCCCTCCCCCTGCATTAGCCTATTCACAGTGTGTGTGTGCATACAGTACATCAGCTTGCCCATTTTGGGGTGTATTACACTAGTTATAGTATCAAGAAGTCACTGAGTTCATTGTGTGCCCATTTTGGGGTGTATCACCATTGTGAGTAGAAAAGTAATTTTTCCCATTTAATCGCTTATGGAATAGTCTCTTCTAGTGTGTGTGAATTGCTTTGCAGTCCCATAGACCCCTCCCCCCTGTGTTCAGTCTGAGTACTACGCCTTATGCCTCCACTTTGTTGTGGTTGGCCTGATACCCGCATCCGCCCCTCAGCAGTGGCTATAGTATAGAGCTGCCCCTTTTTGTTTTGTTCCCCTTGTCCGCCACTAGGGTGGGAAATGTCTTTTTCTTATTTTCTTTACAACGTGTGAATGTCTGTGTAGGGTGCCTGTTACTGTCTAATTATTGTGAGAAAATCAACCCCCAGAACCTTGAAAATAATAGTGGTTGCAAATAAAATCTATTTTTGTATTTTGGTAAATCAGCCTCTGTCTAGTCATTCAGTTGTCTACCCTAGGCGGGACATTCTGTTACTAAGGCAAAGTTACACGTTCAACACAAGATTCTTAGCTGTATGACTGCAGATAACGTTCTTGCACCGTTGCCGCTAAAAACAGCACCCCCTATCGCAATTGAAAATTACTGTACGGAGGAGCTTCCTCCCTTGGCCATTGAAAACGACGTGATTCACGAGCCGCTGGGGTCAGAGCATAGACAGTAAAAGAAATGGACGAACAGACTCCGTCGTTCTCAATGGGAGGGTACTGAGTCATTTTTCAGTTGGTCCCCCCAGTACTGCGCAGACTCGCACTTAACTTCGTGACGTTAGCCATCGAACTGAATCTTGTAACTCGTATGATAGATAGGCTACACAGAAATTCTTCTCACACTTCCTTCGCCTTCAAAGTCATCAAAGTTAAAAATGTATTTATGTATTATTATTAATATCATCCTCACAAGTGATATCAAGTCATGTTAATGTTGAAACTACCACACATGATCATCTTCGAAAACAGTCATGGTAAAACAAAACAAAAAAGTTATAGCCTTGAGGCTAATCTTCTTTCCACTTTTCTGACCTACGTCAATCCATCGAAAACCTCTGAAATGATTAACGTTAGACTACCTAACGGTAAAACTACTGTTTTTCCATTAGGTTTACTTGCCTCTATGCTTTACCTTAACATAGGCTACAATGCTATTGTAGGCTACATAGCTTTGTTCACGAGTTTCCGTGCTGGCTGGACTACGCTTCTTATCCAAACAATACGGTTATCTCCCTTCAGTGCGTTAGCTTCCCTTCAACCGGACATGCTAAAAATTCTTCTTACGGGAACCTAACGTTACGTACGAGGTAGTCGAGTCTTGTTTTGCCTTTTATTGTTTATGTAGATAACACAGAAGCTAAAATATCGGCACATGATATATGTTATATGAAGTTATGGGAGTTCAAAAAAATCCTAAATGGATGGGCGTTCTATGGGGTTAGCAGAGAGTTGATAACCACCGCTACATCGATGCTTCTACTTCCGGGAATTCGCCTGCCCCCTTGGGTCAGAGCCGTTTATAATGGACTTCAATGAGGGGCTTGAGGAGGAAGCTCCTCCATACAGTAATTTTCAATTGCGATAGGGGGTGCTGTTGGCATTTTGACCTAGGGGAACGATTTTGTTCATTCAAAGTGTTAAAAATAGTAATATTAACAGTAATTTATCAGATTAGTAATTCACTTTATATATTTTTTATTCTTCTCTGAAATTTTAGGGAGGGTGTTCCTCCCTTTCCTCAATGAAGGAGCCTCCTCTGATACATACACACACACTCACACAGGATTTTTAAAGAGTTAAATTTAAAGAGTTCAATTCAATTAAAATCTTATTCAGATAGATAGATAGATACTTTATTAATCCCCAGGGGAAATTCAAGAAATTCATTCATAATTCTGCTTCAACTGTATTATGCTTGATATGTCTGGTGCCCTGATGCCATTCAGGGCCATTTGTTTTTGAATAAAGATGGAAATGGGTATTGAATTGTGATTTATTTGTGTGTGTATGTCTTTAGTCTCATGTTTCCACAGGGTGGAGGACATGTTTTCTTTTCTTTTAGCTTTGGCTCAGCAGCTAGTTTGAACTGGAATGCATTACACCTTTGTATGCTTCTCTTATCTGCTGCTGAGACAATCAAATGGAGTTTCTGGAAAATGATCTAGTCCCATTTCAGAAGGTGACATACTGTTACAGATAATTGTCCAAAAACTCCATTTGATTGTCTCAGCATTAGGTGTTAATTGGAGATGCACACAAAGGTGTAATCCATTCCCTGTTCAAACTAGCTGCTGAGCTAAACAAAGCTACAGGAAAATTAACTGGTACAGGAAACATGTCCCCCACCCTCTTGAAAGTTATAGAAGTAGTATAAAACAACGTCTAAATTTAGTCTAAATTTGATGTTGAAAAGACGTCTAAAACGACCACATTTGGACTATAAATAGCCCTTATATGGAGGTCCCACCGACGTGAACGTTAGATGTGCAGTGGACGTCAAAAAAAAGACGTCACCTGGCGTTACAAAACAACCCCTTCAGTGGACCAAAATTGGACGTCAAAAAATGACATAGAAAAGACGTCACTCTGACGTCACATTGCGCAGTGTACCCCCTGAGACATTATGATCTTTCGGAGTACCTCCAACACCACCAATTGTTAACAAGTTTTTAAAAAATTGTTTTATTAATATTTATTTTTATCAATTTTGTCGAGAATAGTGAATAGGATCATAAACATATGATACAAATCTCATCAATAGTCAACATATGATAGGCCTACAAATGTGCTGAATATAATGATTTTAAATACATGGATTTCTATGGAACGTCACGAAAACATGCGTGCGCAACCAAGAGGCAGAAAGCACCATAGAACAGCATAGAGCAATGCAAAAGAATAAAATGAGTTTTTGTGCTGAAAACTGCACCAATTCGAAATCACGATGGTTAGAGAATGTTAAATATGTTCAATATCCCTAACGGAATGCATGTCTTCGCCAAAAATGACAAAATACGATGTTATATTAATAATCCAAATGAACGTCAAACTTTGAAATATAGTCTGAAATGAGATGTTATTATCATTGAGACAACAGGGGTATACAAAAAAATCCGATTGTAGCTTACAGCAGCCGACTATTTAGGTTAAGTTTATAACGTTGTGGACGGCCACCAATATGGAAGAATATTAGACTCAAAAGTTTTGTACGTGTGTATCACGTTTTGAAACTAGAAATTATTTGTAACTGTAAAAATTATCTGTACAAGTAATTGTCAATATCACAAATATGCCCTACACTTACAAATCTGAATAGATTTGAAT
Organism: Alosa pseudoharengus; assembly: GCF_046254945.1. NCBI lineage: Eukaryota > Metazoa > Chordata > Actinopteri > Clupeiformes > Clupeidae > Alosa > Alosa pseudoharengus. The sequence continues at coordinate 973,368 of NW_027468870.1, read as the reverse complement.
GTAGAATAGCAATGGTAGCTACATTTTCAGTTTAATCAGCATACAAGTGGGAACGGAAATGTAGTGTGTGGATGGATGGAAATAAATAACAACACTCAACATACTTTTGAAGACATTTTGTTTCAAGTTTGTAACAAATGCGGTCAAAGTTTTAAGGGAGTTTGTCAGTCATAAGGTAGGCTCAGCATTATTATCAAGAGGTGTGCTAACCATTAGGCCTCGTATGCCAGGTCAACCCGTTCTCATCTCAGGGCGTCATATAAGGCCGTTTTGTCACGTCCTTCGGCGTTTTCTATCCACGCATATAGCACCCTTTCGCGTGTAGGTGCACGCTCATGGCTTTCAACCTACTTCAGCGTAAAACCACCCGCGATGTTATTAGACGCTCTGGGCTTCACTCGTCATTAATTCACCACAATGTTGAACGACTGCACAGACGTAGGGTTTGAGCAACAACGAGTTATGTTTCCTCCATGATGATTGGCTAAAACAGGAGGTCATTAATCGTTTTTGATATAGGAGTTTATTGGCCGTTTTAACACCTTTATTGTGCGAGAGAGACGCTCATGGCTTTCTCCAATGCAACCCACGGGCGTTTCACAGGACGCATTCGGATTTGGCCAAATTGCAATACAAGGGCGACATATCCGACGCTTTCAGCAACAGTGCAGACAATTTGGTTTTGTTTTAAATTATCCAGTAGCCTAACCTTAATTTAAACCTGGAGGTGTGCTTGGTAGGTCTAACAAAAAACCCACAATAACAGGTGAAATGCCCGTGCCATCTATTGCCCGCATAGAGGAGTATATTGGCCGTTTTCAATACCTTTACCGTGCGAGAGAGAGATGGCTTTCTCCAATGCAACCCA
>NW_027468870.1:962500-965000 GCF_046254945.1 Alosa pseudoharengus | reverse complement strand
CATAGCCACATACAAGACAAGGTGGTTGCTCCTGCACCATGTCACAAAGCGGTTCACCAGTTGCCTGTACTCCTCACCATCACTGACACACCCCACAATTGCAGAATCATCTGAGAACCTCTGTAGGTGACATGACTCAGAGTTGTACTAGAAGTCTGAGGTGTACAGTGTGAAGTAGAAAGGAGACAGCATACTCCCCTGTAGTGCTCCTACGCCACTGACCACTTGACCAGACACACCCTTTCAGTTGCACAACCTATGTACTCAAAACTACATGAGGTTGTGGAGGTGTCTACCTGAATCTTCTCATGTAGCAGCATAGGCTGTATGGTGTTAAAACCACTTGAGAAATCAATGAACATGATCCTCACAGTGCTACTAGTCCTGCCCAGGTGAGAGTGTGTTCTGTGGAGCAGGTAGATTATGGCATCCTCAACACCCACCTCTGGGCAGTATGTGAACTGTAATGGATCCAAGTAGCTGGTCATATATGATCTCAAGAGGGCCAAGACCAATCTGTGCAATGTTAAGACAACCGGTTTATAGTATTGAGGGCAGATGGGGAAAGTATTTCTCGGGACAAGAACAAGGCAAGATGTCCTCTACAGCATAGCTACCCTCCCCTGGCTAAGGTTACAAAGGTGCTGTAGAATACTGCAGAGCTTCACCTGGCTCCTGGATACAAACAGGTGGAAGGGACATAATGCAGGCTCAGCATTTCCTGACTAGGGATTGTCCATGATGGAAGGGGGCAGTGATCTATAGCCACAACCACAGAGGTGGCTTGCAACACATGAAATATGTCATATGATATCTACCCCCCATATGAGTTTGTTATCATCCCCTGTATCAAAATAACTTGCCACACACCAACATTTCATAAAAATCCTTGTGTGACTCATCAAGGCCAGTTTGGCCAATATGGGTGTCTGAATGGTAGTTTCTAAGGATGTCTGGTGCATCACACTTGCCACAGCAGGTGGTGTCAGTGAAATTATTTGCCACAGGTGAGCCCAGCAGTGAAATTGCTTTATTTCAGCACAACATACATTTATGTATCAAGGTCAATTAAAAGGTGTGATTTATTTAACCAGGGGATTCTTTCATACAGATAAAACACAGCAAAGGTGTTCAGCTTCCCTAATACATTCAGCACTACACAAAACTAACACATGGTAGCGTGAGCAAAGGTACCAAAAAAACAAAAAGATACACAGGAACAGGCGTGCTCAAAATAAAAGACATCTTTGGGTGTGAGTTCAAAGAAAGACATGACATTTTTTTTTTTTTAAAGCCATGTCTACAAACGGACACGTTTCAGCTCTAGGCCATCATCAGCGTATCGGCCCCAGTATGGCCTAGGGCCCATACGCGTCTGTTGTAGACATGCTCCATTAAATATTTTTGCAAGAGCTAATGCATACGAGTGTGGTTTTCAACTTTAACCAAATCATTTCACATGGCATAACAAATTATTGCAAGTATTGCATATTAATCTAGCTTTGCATTGGATGGATACACAAGACAATGACACCATACTGTATGTCCAATATTAGTGGATGGAGTCCTTCCTCTCTTTGTGTCCCTTAAGATAAGTATGTATTGATCAGTGTGTGTCTTCCTTGGAATAATCCATAATCTATAGTGTTATTTACAAAAAAACAGGTTATCATTACAAAAATGTAGATCCACTGGCCAGCAGCACCTGTTGACCGCTGGTTGATTTGGGCAGAAACCTCTATGGTTGGCGGACCCTAAGGCAAACCCAAGCCATTGCCAGTGTAGTGGTCCCCCTCTGGCCAGACGGACAATCTGAAAACCCATCTGATCAGCAGAAAAGATCAATCCATCTGGTGTCAGTTAGAATGATGCATTGTTGAGCTGTCCGATCACAGGAACACAAGACCCATCTTGTCACAGAAGCAATGGGTAAATCAGTCTTGCAATGTAGAAGACTCTGTGACTATCATGTGGTGTGGCTAGCCAGTGGTCCACTATGTCTTTCTGCTTTGTTGTTGAGCCAACAGCTGACAACCTGGAAATTAAGATATAAAACAGAGATAAAACATTTAAAAGTACCAAGAGAGACTACAATTTATTGACATGTTTGAATGAAGCTGAATACCATGGTTACTGATTATATAATATTATGTGGAGATAATCAGGGTGCACTGCGGGAGGTGTGTATTGTTTGGTCTTTGGCTAAAAAACATGAAGTATGACCTATGTCCCACCTTTCTCCACCGTTCTCCTTTGTAGTACAGTATGTACTGTAACCAGCCAATCAACAACCTAGCTCATAGCATAATAATGCATGCCTCATGTTGTACATGGGCTCTGTAAAGGCCCTACTTCACAGAACGCATTCTGCCAACAAAATGATTGCCCTATCAAAGAACCTAAACTACACTACATACTCAAGCTACAAGACATGCTCATGTACACTATGTAATGTTAATGCTGGGCTGGACTGTAACTCACCTGTGGTGTGCTGGACACT
>NW_027468870.1:945000-957500 GCF_046254945.1 Alosa pseudoharengus | reverse complement strand
CTCAAACCCTACGTCTATGCAGTCGTTCAACATTGTGGTGAATTAATGACGAGTGAAGCCCAGAGCGTCTAATAACATCGCGGGTGGTTTTACGCTGAAGTTGGTACCTCCAGATTGTGAGGTGCTACTTCGGACTTGACGAACTCTTATAGTAGGCAACCGAAACTCCTTACTGCAGAAAAACCGTAGTACTGTAGGTTTGATGCTCAACAGATTGCTCTGGAGTTAGTTATAAGTTAATAATAAGTATCCATTGATATGTGTGACAAAACATACCAACTGGTGTCAACATCAGCTAGGCTATGTTGGCATTTTCTGATGGTTCTTCATGACTGATCATAAGGTACAAAATAAATAATACAGAAATACTGTGCTGGGCATTGGTAGACACATTCATCTGTCTATGTATCTATTTCTTCTGTGTAAGCAGGTTCTTATGGATCCCCAGTTGCTGCCTCCTTCTGAAGCACAGGTGGGTCATAAAATATATTTTACTGTCTATGAAAATAGGTCGCCGCCCGATGTGAGTTTCAAAAAGCATACCTTTTGAACTTGTTGACGGCATTATTCTTACTTAAAACAACATCCTCGGATGTGTATGTTTTATATTTTGTAAAAGTTAAAGAGAAATCACTACTATTCTATCTTTAAAAGTCAGTTTATTTTCAAACATTTTTGTTGGTTCCTGTCAGTGATAGATCATTATCTATGATAAATTTATCTACACTGGCAGGTTATTAGAGAGGCTGAAAACCAGACTGGAACAGGCTCTTCAAAGGCAGCCTCTGGACCTAGACTATTTATCAATACCCCCTTTAGGAAGCACCATTAATGCTTAATAACTTCCTTTCACCTTCATTATTGTATTTGGGTGAAGGGAGAAGTATAATTCAGATGTTTTTTGTTTTCACAGTGCAGGATTGTATGTTTATGAAGCACATTTAAAATAAAATATTGACTGTTACCACATACAGTGGGTCCCATTCAGAAGTGGCCATTTCTTTCGCACTTTCTGTGATTCATGCAGCTGTGTGAAATGTATTAAAACTTATCGCCACAAGGTGGCAGTTTAAGTCCGCTGTAGCATTTGTAAACAGGGCAGTGGAGTGCATTCAAAGGCGTTGCAGTGGCAGTGAGATACTGTAAGCAGAACGAAACTGAAGATCACCTCGTTGAAGTCATACAGTAGACTAGGCTAAATCTGCGCACTGTTTTTGTTGCAGATGATTTTGAAAAGAGTGGTTTGACCAGATGAAATGGAAGACTCATGCCGTGTCACAGCCTACCTCAGACAATACGTTGTAAGTGGTATGACAAATATTTCCTAAGATCCCTTAGGAATCTTAGGATCAGAGTGGGGCTGATCAGAGTGATTTGGATTTGATGAGAGATCTGTACTTGAACCACTCGCAGACTGAAAAATATGTGAAAGTATCCCAATCCGTGAATTGGTGAAACACACTGAGCACACAGTGAGGTGAAGCACTCACTAATCCCGGCAGTGAGCTGCCTGCAACAACAGCGGCGCTCGGGGAACAGTGAGGGGTTTGGTGCCTGCTCAAGGGCACTTCAGCCGTGCCTACTGGTCGGGACTCAAACCGGCAACCCTCCGGTTACAAGTCCGAAGCGCTAACCAGGCTAGCATTGTATAACAAACAAACTACTACTAAAAGTATTTTTTTGATATTGTCTTTTAATTCTTACAGGTTCTTTAGAGACATTGAAAGACCTGGTGGTCTTCTGGACGGGACACCTTCAAAGAAGCTATGGATGCAACGCTGAAATAAAGCAATTATGGTTTTGGCTTGATCTAGTGTTGTTTTCTGCAAGTTCAATGCAGTATAGTCAACAATTTCAGTGTTTCAGACGGTGACCAGAGTTCCAGTTGTTCAATGAATAAACTATGCAATGAGAAACTGTATGCCGGTTGCTATTTTTCCTAGTTGTATATTTAACTACAATGTGTGCACCATATGCAGTAGCCAGAAAAGTTGTGATTTTGTTTCTCAGCTGCCACAAGGCACCTACGTGTATCCCCAACTTGCTCTGAGAAACTGGCTCTGGTAAGAATTGATGTCTAAGTTGCTTTGGATAAAAACGTAAGCGTAATGAATAAAATTATTTATTAAAGTTTACATATCCCAGCATTAGGGAATAATATTTAAAAATGCAATTTTAAATTTATCAGACAGGACAGGGGAGAAGTCTACAATAATGGTGTTCAAAGACTAGAATACAATAGACCTAAGAAACACATTTTTAAGAACAAATATAGGAGGGAAGGAGATGTATTTTCTATTCAGTGGTGGCTACATGTTCTCCATGCTGATGTAGAGAATGGTCCAGTGATCCAGTGGAGTGATCTTGAAGGCCCTTGATAAGAGATATTACATCAGTGTTTCTCAAACTTTTTCAGAACAAGGACCACTTAAGCAATAAATAAAAAAACCTCACAGACCACCTAGCTAAACAAAAAAATAGTAGGCCTACTCATTGAACCACCTTGCTTATTGTCAGGATTCATGATTTAAACTGGCGTAGCTTACATAGGCAGTGTTACAGAACTGTTTGGATTTACATAAAAGTTGTTCAACATCGCAAACAAATCATCTATAGGCCTATTATATTTTAGCATGCCTGCTCGCGAACCACACTTTGAGAAACACTGGCTTAGGCTACATGAATAGACAAAAACAACGATGCATATTTACATGCACACTGAAACACTATGTAGAAAGAGAGCATTCTGGAAAAGCATGATTGTATTTGTAGTAGTTTATCTGCACAGGTACAGTTGGCAAATTATCAAAGTTAACGAACCATCAGAAATGTAAAACGATGACTGTAATTAACATAGCTTAAGTCGCCCATTTGAAATGTAAATAAATTGATAATTTAACTACCTAGGAACAGCCAGAAAGATAACTGCCGATAGAGAGGGGAAACATTTTGTTAACTACTAAACTAACCGTGTATCAGGTACACTGGCTGTATTAACTATCAATGTACCTCAAGGAATATGGGAAACTAGCATCGGAGCCCGTTCCCTAGACATTCTCTGCTAGCGTGCTCCAAGCGTAGACTCCAAGTTTGGTTGCACCCACACAACTATCCACGACGACGGCGCTGCTCCTGCTCTGTGATTGGTTAGTGAACTGAGATTCATGGTTGGCTAGCCAAACCTGAGGATCGCCATTGGCTATTCAACAGGAAGCGCCAGAACAGTCTCAAAAGTATTTGTGTACTTGTAGAAAATACTTGTGCGAGCAGCAGAGATTTGTAATGGCAGAATAGTTTCGTAATTGAAAGACAGCAACTGTGGAATATTTAATACCTGTGGAATATATTTGTAAGTAAAGGACATATGAGTAATGCTTAAAATTGTTCGTGTTATTTTTTTGTTAAATCACAAATTTTTACAGTTACAAATCCTGTTACACACACACACAATACATATGAGACACTTCTCATCCCTAAGGTGGTGCAAAAGTCTGTACACCTGTAGAAAAGATTTGTAACTGTAGAGCAGCTTTTTGTGCGTAGAATATTGATGTGTAATTGTAGAATATATTTGTAATTGTAAAATATTTTTAACTGTAGGATGATTTGTAGCTGTAAAACCGTTCCGTACCCGTAGAATAGATTTGTAAGTGTAGGGCATATTTGTGATATTGACAATTACTTGTACAGATCATTTTTACAGTTACAAATAATTTCTACAGTTTCAAAACGTGATACACACGTACAAAACTTTTGAGTCTAATATTCTTCCATACACCAAGCGTATTCTGCCTCAATGCTGCGCGCGCATCTAGTTTTGTTGGTAAACGGGAAACCCGTAGATCTGCACCTAATCTCACACACAATCGTCTTGTTGAATGCAGTGATCTTATCTGCTAGGTGCTTGTCTTTGCCTTGTAACTGGAGATTTAACTCATTGAGCTTTCCAAATATATCGCTAAGATAGGCCAGCTTCGTCAAGAAATGTTCATTAGTGAACGTGCTTGCAGATTCAAACATGCGCTCTTCCTCCAAGAACACGCGACAGCACCTCACCTCGGGAAAGCCACCTTGCCTCGCTGTGAAACAGTACAGCCTTTTGGTCAGCTACCATCTCCTCTCAAAGTGTGGAGAATAGACGCGCTTTTAAGGGCCGGGTCTTGATGAAATTCACCACTCTCACAACCTCGTTCAAAATCTCATTCAGGTCGGGACTAACTAAGCTGCCTTTACACGAGCGCTTCCCTATGAATGACACAGTGCGTCCATTGCACATCGGGTGCTACCTGGGCCTAGGCTACAGATAAAAAAATAAATAAAAAACTCACTGTTTTTCACGTCAGTTCGCACCAGGGTCGGACTGGGAACAAAATTCGGCCCTGGCAATTTTCTCCTGGACCGGCCCACCACTGGACCGACGACCCCCCCCCCCCCCCAAAAAAAAGCAACACTTCATAAACTGAACCCAAACATTAAACATTTAGATTTTAGATCTATAGCCTAATCACAATAACACGGGGGTCCGAGGGTGTCTCTCCGGGTTTTTTTTTATTTTTAATTCTGGTTGCTAATCACACCATTTTAAAGTGATTTGAGAGGGACAGGATTTAAGGGATAGGCAAGACAGGCTCATTTTCTGTCTGTCTCACGTCATGTTACCCCATTAAACCACATGCATTAAACCCCATGCATTAAACCACATGCATTAAACCACATGTCACTGTTTGACTAAATGAAAAATATAGGCTACTGAACATGGACATCGTCATAGTTGAAAGAAATTACGTTTTGTGCCAACGTGTTGTAGAAACACAACCACGGCCTTAATTTAATTAACTTAATTTGGTGCAAATCTCCTTTACTTTGGTTATAGTCCGCGATTCACATTAACTGTAGGCTATCACCACAAGTGTATACTAAACGTTTTTGCCCAAGTTTGTGTGCCGTCATCACATTTTGCAAAATTAGGCTACCTTCGTTACTAACCTACCAGTTGATGGCCTACTTTTTACCTGCATCGACTCGGGATTGATTGTGCATCTAATGTAGAGCCTAGCCTACACTCGGTGGAGAGACTTCCACTTTCCAAGTTTCACTTTCACTGCATGTCGTTGTGAGCTAAAAGGCTAGGCCTACTATATGGGAAATACTTTGAAGTTCCTTTTGAGTAGGATCAATTCCAAAAATGAATGGATTTTCTTTAACCTGTGCTACACTTTTCCACCAAGTTGTGCGAAAGTTGTAGGCTACCCGTAGTTTTTTTTTTATGTTGACAGAACCGCACTACAGTAGCCTACATGGTGCAGTAAATGGAAGCTCTTGGTAGTGCGTGCAACTAACGTCTATAAAAACAATATATTTATGGAATAAAACTAGACCTCTGGTTGCTGTTTACGGTTAAACTTGTGATGTGAACACCAGCCAGCGGAGGGCACCTACTAGGCTACCATGCACTCGTAGGCTATATTTCCCCACAAACCTAGTGGCTGCTTGGACAAATCCACTTGAGGGGTGGGGCAGGGGGGCGCGATCGTAACACACACTGAACCTGTCATAAAGAGGCCAAAATGATTGACCTGTCACCCCCCAAGCCAAATGGATGCAACTGCATTTATAGGCTAGGCCTATGCACTATGCCTACGGAGGTCACCGGCCCACATGTGGACCGGCCCACCGGGCATTTGCGCGGTTGTACAGATTACCAGTCCGAGCCTGGTTTGCACCCCACCTGGCATGTCTCCGCGACCCACAGTTTGAGAAATGCTGTTTTACCCTCTCTGTCTCCACTCTCGAATATTTTGTTAATGCGGAGAAAATACGTTTTTAATGTGCAGTGCAAATGCGGAAGTTAAGTTACCAATGTGGGATAGAGAAAACGTTTGAAAAGGCATATGACTTAGATCTTTTTTCGTGTACCCCCTGAAATCAGTCCACGTACCCCTGGGGGTACGTGTACCCCAGTTTGACAACCGTGGGTGGGTCATTCTACGAAAACGTGCCATTTTATGTCCCTCAAACAAAAGTGTCTTGCAAAGCTGAATTAACAATATTTTTTTCATAATTATTTTATATTTTAGGAAATATAATAATGGTAAAAATAAATTATTTACTTTTTAAGAATACATCTTTTTTTTAAAGGATTTTAAGCACTTTTCGTATTAGGAATATTGCAAAAGCTGTAAAAATGGCTTGTCCCTCGGTATGACTTGTCTAGTATCACTGGCTATTTAGGATTAAAAAAGTCAAATTATCATAAAAATAAATACATGTACAAAAAGCCTCAAGTGTTTGTTCATGGATCATTAAACAATTTTATTTGGAATGTTTTTAAAATTATGAAAAAATCAACATTTTACATTTGTCCCCATGTTGTCGTCAACCCTGTTACTTTTGGATAAAAACCCCTTTGGAGAAAATGAACTGTGCCAAAAGTTACATCATTTTCAGGAAGTGATATCCCCTGCCTTCCAGGAAGTTAATGGTGAAAAGACCAGAAAAGTGTTGTTCTCTTTTAATGACTTTTATTACGGTTTTGCTCCGTCTGACAGAAGGGGACAAGCTAGTTTTGTCAACCCTGTTACCACAAAATCATGCATTAAAAAATTATTTGATTGAAAATTTAAATGTAAATATTTAACAGCATTTTAACCTCTCTTGAATGCACACCATGTGGTGTCCTGGTGTCCACCACATGGCTAGTAATGGCTGCCGGTAACAATATTTCATCAACCCTGTTACTGTCAATCCTAAAATCTAATAATTCATGTGTTCAACTCCAGAATTATTTATGTAACACATAATTATTTGTATAATATTCATGAATAGTTACAAGAGCACTCATTATTTTATAATAATATATGTTTTTTTTTGGTAACAGGGTTGACATAGCACACATACCTCCATTGACTATTTGTTAAAGTAAATAAATAAATCAATAAGATAGCCTGAGATGGCACCGCATGTTTTTCTGAGAGGTAAGAATCTACTTCATCCAAATAGGTGCTTCAAGATTTTAAAAACAGTACTTTGAAAATTAGATATTTTGAATGCAAAATGGCACGTTTTCGTGGAATGACCCGGGTATAGACTAATGAGGGCATGGTAGGCTACTGCATCTTTAATGAGGGCATGGTATAGACTAATGAGGGCATGGTATAGACCAGAGGTTCCCAAACTGTGAGGCGCACCTCCCCTGGGGGGCGCCAAATAATTTGAGGGGAGGTGCGGAAGGTTTCAAAAAAGAAGGAAAAACGTTTATTTCATGTTAGAACTATCTATGTTTTTTTTTCAATGATTATGTAATTGTCAACATTATAAAATCGAAATAAATCATAGAAGAGATGTATACTAAATATTTGGGATAGTGGAAAGTATTATTGATCCCTATCCTGAGTGAGAATGTATTGTGCCAAACTTCATAACGTAATTTAGCAACAGTGCCGCCAGCCGAGCTAGCTGCAAGTTACCAGTGAACAGTAACTTGCAGCTCCAAGCGGATTTGTACACGCAGCCTTACAACACTGTTTACAGCTCTTCGAGTCACAGTAAAATTTATTTTTTGGTAGGCCACATAGCTAATTTAGATAAATTTATGGTGTGGGTGGTTGCGTGGGTGGTGACGTTCCGATAGCTAACTTAAAATGGACAGATTTGTCACATTTTATCGCTGCACGGCCCGAGCCTGATATGGGCAACAAAGCCAAATGTCGAAAATATGATGAAAACTCATTGCATTGCATAGCATAGTATAGGGGGGGCGGAGGTGTCACTGTTTTCGGAGGGGAGGCCCACATTGACGGAGTTTGGGAACCCATGGTATAGACTAATGAGGGCATGGGATAGACTACTGCATCTTTAATGAGGGCATGTGATAGACTACAACTATGAATGACAGCAACACTGAATACATAACACATGTGCAAAGAGGTAGTTTTCAAATCCTTTAATAGCATAAACTGCAACTGCACAAAATGTTTGAAATTATACTCTTTTTTTTCTCACAAACTTCACAAATCACATGGTAATAGGACACACAGGTAGGCCTTGGCAGGAACATGGCAACAGGAGGAATCACAGTGGGCTGGTCCCCATACCATCTCCCATAGGCCCCTTACCGCACTTACAGTAGCTCCCTCCCATAGGATCTCCCCATACTGCACATAGATTACAACTCCCTCCCATAGGATCTCCCCATACTGAACATAGATTACAACTCCCTCCCATAGGATCTCCCCATACTGCACATACTGTAGATTAGAACTCCCTCCCATAGGATCTCCCCATACTGCACATAGATTACAACTCCCTCCCATAGGATCTCCCCATACTGAACATAGATTACAACTCCTCCCATAGGATCTCCCCATACTCAACATAGATTAGAACTCCCTCCCATAGGATCTCCCCATACTGAACATAGATTAGAACTCCCTCCCATAGGATCTCCCCATTCCGCACTTACAGCATAGCTCCCTCCCATAGGCCCATTCCGCACTTACAGCATAGCTCCCTCCCATAGGATCTCCCCATTCCGCACTTACAGCATAGCTCTCTCCCATAGGATCTCCCCATACTGCACTTACAGCATAGCTCCCTCCCATAGGATCTCCCCATACTGCACTTACAGCATAGCTCCCTCCCATAGGATCTTCACATACTGCACTTACAGCATAGCTCTCTCCCATAGGATCTCCCCATACTGCACTTACAGCATAGCTCCCTCCCATAGGATCTTCACATACTGCACTTACAGCATAGCTCCCTCCCATAGGATCTTCACATACTGCACTTACAGCATAGCTCCCTCCCATAGGATCTCCCCATACTGCACTTACAGCATAGCTCCCTCCCATAGGATCTTCACATACTGCACTTACAGCATAGCTCCCTCCCATAGGATCTTCACATAGGGGCAAATGGCTGGGTTCTGTGTCCAACTCCAGTGAGTGGGCTGAACATCAGAGTCTGCATGGTCATTTGAACGTCCCTCTGGAGCAAGGCAACATGGAAGTGCCCCCAGGGTGGAAACCCAGACGGCAGCGAACCCATGAGGCAGGTCAGGCCTGGATCTGGGTCCATTGATCAGGGGGGGGCAAACCTGTTTCCGAGCCTACTGCACTCTGGGAAATAAGGCACCCTAAACATTTACGACAACACAACGCTCCACCATCGGCAGAAGCAGCATCACACAGGACGTAGAGACACTTCTAATCATGTCCAGTAACTTGGCTAATTTGGACTTTTTATATGCAATTAAACATTTGTGCTTATATGACATCAGTTTTAGGAGTGATATGAAGCAACCATACCTAATATTGTAACTTGACATTAAACGATTACTAACCAGCTTCACTGGGATAAAAACATGGTTATGGCAGTTCAAGTGGTCTACAATACACAGGTAACACATGGGCAATGGTTTACGTTAAGATGAAGAATTAATGACACTAGTTAACATCAAGAAAAATAAGATGAAGTATTGTAATTGGTGAATGTTTCTGAAAGCTGAGGTTCATGGCTTATTCATGCTTAACTGATGCAAAAAATCATCTAGCAAACTGGATTTGAAATGATTTGGTAACAGGCTCTAAACCAAGAGATCCAGGACAGTGCATTACGTGATTTAACAACACTGAGAATGATGGTTAATTGATGTTAACCCATGCACTTACTGATGTCTATTAACCTTAATGTAAAGCATTTCCAACACATGGTCCATATTTATAGATTTCCATGTTAACCGATAGTTACAAAATTAGCCAAATATGGATTAGCATGGGTCACCTGCATTCATTTGGGACGATTCCAAATATGGTTCAGGTAGTTTTGTAGTACAATACATTGAGTCCTTAGAGCTGCTTAGTGAAATAGTCCATTCCAACAATTTTCCCCAGATGCAGAAATGTTCCCCACAGTTTAGAAAACAAAAGGAAAATGAGTGAGCAAACAAGCAAAGTGAAAAGTGTAAATCTGTGTAAATCTGTAAATCTGTGTGCATAACTTCCTTCATGAGATCACAAGCCATGCAGCGATAGCCACAGACGAGACTATGGTGAAAGAGAGGTGAAAAGCTCAAAATAAGTTCAAAATATGAACTTATCATTATTATTATTATTTCATTCTGCTATTTCAATTTTTTTGCAAATTGACCAGCTCATGGGAAATAACCTCCCTATCAGCAGACTGTGTGCTGTTGGTGTCTATCAGTACAGTCGTAATAAATAAGGCTGCACTAACTTCTTGTTTTTATTTAGTAAAGAAAAATGAGGAAATGAAACTGCAAATGACAGAAACCCTAAAACAACAACTCCTAAATCCAGCCTATAACTTCTTGTGCTTCAATCTGTTTGGAAAATCCTCACTCGCAACTTCACTCCGAACGGTTATGAACAAGGGGTACAGCATTACTAGCAAAGAACAATATGAGAACATCATGATATTTAGGTCACAACACCATATTACTGCCATCTTTTTAGAATACAGCAAGTATAGCAATCTTGTTCTTTAGTAAGAACTCTGGAGCCATCTTGTTCTTTAGTAAGAACTCTGGAGCCATCTTGTTCTTTAGTGGGAACTCTTGTTCTTTGTTCGTTGCTTTGACTTCCTTTCCCATTACTGTGATGACTTAAGAGAAGAACCAGGTCTAATGTATGTATTTTAAGTACTTAAGACACAATGTTATCAGAGTAGACATATATATCCAGATAAAATCAAAATCACAATATAAATTAAATAAAAATACTGAGATACTTAGTGGCACTGTCTCACGATGGTATCGTGTCAAAAATATCACAATACTACACTGTATTGATTTGTCCTACACCCCTAATTCTGTATGAAGGACTTTTCCAGTTAAGGTAATGACTTTTGATAGTGATCTACCATGAATATTAAGACACTTAAAAATGTTAATGGCAAATGGATTACGACTTTCTTTATGAACAAACTATCTTGCAGAACACAGAATAAAATCTATGCCTGTGTTGAATACTATCTGAGGTAAAGATCTCGCAGTCTTTTTCAGCGTTTTCATGTATTGAACCCATAGATCAATGCATTTAAATAAATACAAAATCAAAACTGGTTGTGTCACCTCAAAATCACCTAAAAATGGTAACAACTAATTGTTGAGTAATTAGCTCAAATGTTTAAAAAGGATGAGAGTTGAACAGTCCTGTGTTATAATAATGTTCTCTTCTCAACGCTACGCGGCCAAATGAAGAAGGAACAGCGCTGGCCTGGGGCAGAAAACCTCAAGCTGGCGTCTGGGAGGGCCGTCGTCGTGTCCAGACGCGCTGAGCGGAGCGGACCCTCTCTCTGAGGCTGGTGGCGGGAGGCCGCTATCTGCCAGCCTTCGCACTTCTTCACCCTGTCTTCGCTGACCCGATGTGCAGTGTCGGCCAAACACCACACACAAACTAAACACAACGAACAGCAAAACAATGAATTAAACACCACACACAAACTAAACACAACGAACAGCAAAACAATGAATTAAACACCACACACGAACTAAACACAACGAACAGCAAAACAATGAATTAAACACCACACACAAACTAAACACAACGAACAGCAAAACAATGAATTAAACACCACATACAAACTAAACACAACGAACAGCAAAACAATGAATTAAACACCACATACAAACTAAACACAACGAACAGCAAAACAATGAATTAAACACCACACACAAACTAAACACAACGAACAGCAAAAACAATGAATTAAACACCACACACAAACTAAACACAACGAACAGCAAAAACAATGAATTAAACACCACACACAAACTAAACACAACGAACAGCAAAAACAATGAATTAAACACCACACACAAACTAAACACAATGAACAGCAAAACAATGAATTAAACACCACACACAAACTAAACACAATGAACAGCAAAACAATGAATTAAACACCACACACGAACTAAACACAACGAACAGCAAAACAATGAATTAAACAATGCAAGATTAGAACAACCCACAACAATGAATAATGAAATAATGAATAAAACGAAGCAACTAAATACAAACTGAACAAATAAAATAATGAACAACAGTCAACTGCAGACCTACATGTCTTTTTTATTTTGAATATTTCATTCTCAACTTTCAACTATCCCACTTGTCAGGTATTTCACCACAGCATCAAGCCTTATTCAACCACAGTTCCAAACCTTACGTTAAGACACAGCTTTTATCCAAAGCAAGACAGACTTGCATTGGCGGCGGGTTCAGGATTTTAGCCTGGGCTGACGAATTATCAGATGGTACTGCTGCACCACGCCCAGAAAAGATACCGTGCGTGTGTGTGTGTGTGTAAGAGAGAGAGTGACCTTTCACCTACCTTAACCTCTGGTCTGTGCTTGAGGTAGGTTGATCTGATCTGGAGGCTGGACGAAAAAAACATACAAAAAAAACACATTGATCCAAAAATGTATCTTGCACAAACAAACAAATAAAGAAATAGTAAACCAAAGTAGTGAAATG
>NW_027468870.1:875000-937500 GCF_046254945.1 Alosa pseudoharengus | reverse complement strand
CTACCTAGCTCAAATTGCTGCAGCCAACAGTTGAAACAGCCAGGCAGCTACAGTGGTTTACTATGGGGGCAGCTACAGTGCTATACTATGGGGGCATATATAGGGGCAGCTACAGTGCTATACTGTGGGGGCATATATAGGGGCATACAGTGCTATACTATGGGGGCATATATAGGGGCAGCTACAGTGCTATACTATGGGGGCATATATAGGGGCATACAGTGCTATACTATGGGGGCATATATAGGGGCATACAGTGGGGGCATATATTGGGGCATTCAGTGCTATACTATGGGGGCATACAGTGCTATACTACGGGGGCATATATAGGGGCATACAGTGCTATACTATGGGGGCATATATAGGGGCATACAGTGCTATACTATGGGGGCATATATAGGGGTATACAGTGCTATACTATGGGGGCAGTGCTATACTATGGGGGCATACAGTGCTATACTATGGGGGCATACAGTGCTATACTATGGGGGCATACAGTGCTATACTATGGGGGCATACAGTGCCATACTATGGGGGAATATATAGAGGCATACAGTGCTATACTATGGGGGCATACAGTGGTTTACTATGGGGGCATGATTTTAAATATGCGCCCAGAGTGTAGCACTATAGCTGCTAGCAAGGATGGGCAAAAATGCATCAAAATGTATTTTCAAATACATAAATATCAAATTAAATATCAAATACCCTAATTATGACCGCCACGCAGCGCAATTTTTTTTTTTCTTTTTCGCATGTCCAAATTTCCGTCAAGGATTCTCGGGACACTGTAAGACCGGGGTACACGAAACTTGGTGGGCATGTAACGCCACATGGATAGCATGGAACCTCCTGTTTTCGTTTTGATCTGTAGCCCCCCCGCTGGACTGGACCCCCGAAAGGAGGGTAGGGCAGACACAGTTTTCTGTGAATATCTCGAGAACCGTAGGGTTTAAGAGGACCATTTATTTTTTGCATGTTGATCTCAAGGGGCCATGTCAACCCATTTCATAATCACTCATTTCATGTATAGCGCCACCTAGTTAAACACAAAAAAGTAAAAATGAGGTGTTGTAATCGCAGGTATCTGTGACCTAACATAGTCAAAACTGCACGGAATTGGAAGTGTAGGATCATTATGACACCCTCTGAATGCACGCCAAGTTTCGTGGAGTTCCGCTCATGGGGGGCCACACAATAAATTAATTTATGTTACTATACCAACTGGCCTGTACACTGTAGGTGGCCGGAGACAGTTTTCTGTGAATATCTCGAGAACCATAGGGCCTAGGAGGTCCACCTTTTTTTTGTATGTTGGTCTTAAGGGGGCATGTCAACCCATCCCATTACCACTTATTTTATGTATAGCGCCACCTAGTTAAAAATTAAAAAGCAAAAAATTCGGTGTTTTCATCACAATATCTCTGGCTGACATGGTCAAAACTGCACGAAATTGAAAGTGTAGGATCATTATGACACCCTCCGAATGCATGCCAAGTTTTGTGAACTTTCGTTCATGGGGGGCCTTACAATAAAATAATTTATGTGTACATTTAGTGACACCAACAAGGATTCCCGGGACACTGAAAGACCGGGGTACACGAAACTTGGTGGGCATGTAACCCCACATGGATAGCATGGAACCATCATTTTTCGTTTTGATCTGTAGCTCCCCCGCTGGACTGGACCCCCCGAAAGGAGGGTAGGGCAGACACAGTTTTCTGTGAATATCTTGAGAACCGTAGGGCCTAGGATGACCAATTTTTTCCGTATGTTTGCCTCCAGGGGTCATCTTAACCCATTCCATATGCACACATGTGCATAAACAGATACACACGCACACACATACATTCACAGTAATCATACGTATGACACATACTCACACAGTAGACATATGTACGCATGCATGCACATGCACGAACACAGGCACATACGCAGGCACACACACAAGCTCGCACACACACACACACACACACACACACACACACACACATACACACACACATACAAACACACATACACACACACACACATAAACATGTACACGCGCACATGCACACAAGAATTTCTCAGAACTATGAACAGGCAAGATGGGGGTGGGGTTGTATAAAATGAATTTTACATGTGAAATCTATGAAGTAATCATGTTTTGGTACTTGTTGTCTAGCAGATACCAGTGAGAATTGAGTGTGGATAATGCAATTTAGTGAGACAGTTAGAATCATATAGGCCTTTCAGTAGGGCTGCAGCTATCGATTCTTTTTGTAATCGATTAATCTAGCACTTTATCGATCGATTAATCGATTAATCGGATAATTATTTTTTTGCATTTTTAAACAACCAAAACAAATAATGCATAACGAAAATGACATTGCTGTAAAATGATCAAGCAATTGGCACAGAGGTATTTATTCTAACTCCAACATTTGGCTCCAAAACTAAGCCCATTTATTGCAATTTACCCATTTAGTGTTTATAAGTGCCAGTGCCAACAATTAAATAATGTTCAAAATGCTCTCTGTAAAATTGCAACCTCTTGTGCATGACTTAGCTGGGCGAACAAAGCTGTCCATACTATGTTGTGAAGTGCTGGGAGGGAGAAGAGGGAAAGCAATTTAATGTATTAATATGCACAACAAGTTTCAGGCTGTAATCTAGACTTGACATCAAAGTAAATATCTGTTTTATGTAGATTTCTACACCTGCAGCATTTGGCATTAGGCTACTAACAAATAATTTTACCATTACTAAAAATAGCCTACCATTAGGCTACTAACAAATAATTTTACCATTAGGCTACTAAAAAATAATTTCTGGGGTGAGCCTATTTGCTATGGTAACCTAGCAACCTGTGTGTGTGTGTGTGTGTGTGTGTGTGTGTGTGCACGCAATTGAACGTGAATAAGTTTACTACTTAAAAACATCAAAGCTAAACATTATATCACGACATCGCTACAAATACAGTATGTGATTAAAATCAGCCAACATCAATGTAGCTATAGGCTACGTAGATAGATAGATAGGCTAGATAGATTGATAGATAGCCCACTTTTTTGACGCTTGGTGAAACAGCATGGAGTGGATGTTTTAGGTTCAGATGCTTGTTCTTTTCCTTTTTGAGTATGTAATGATCCCAAAACTTTACTTGAAAACTTTAGACATTCTCTGCCATTTATGGACATCTTGACTTCGCAATCGCGCCAGCTAAATTCAGAATGCATCACGATTCTCGCGCTAGTGGTGTGCTTCCTGAACAACGGTCCGTGTGGAACAGTTTTTGTTTCGTTTTTGTAATCGAGTTATTCGAGTAACTCGATGAATCGTTTCAGCCCTACCTTTCAGCGTGATTTATTTTTGTGGAAAAAATGTGCTGGACTGGGCGGCGGTCATATTTTGTACCGATCTGCGGTACATCTAGT
Organism: Alosa pseudoharengus; assembly: GCF_046254945.1. Taxonomy (NCBI): domain Eukaryota; kingdom Metazoa; phylum Chordata; class Actinopteri; order Clupeiformes; family Clupeidae; genus Alosa; species Alosa pseudoharengus. The sequence continues at coordinate 934,081 of NW_027468870.1, read as the reverse complement.
TTTAAGTGTATCAAAATAAAATACAAAATACATAACCACACCATGTATCAAAATAAAACTGTATTTTTGTTTTTTGAAAGTACTAAAAATACTCATGCATGATATCACTTTGCAAACCTTCCCTATATTTCAATTTAATCTATTCCTTCATCAGTACACTGTGTTTGAGAGCAACAGCTTTTCTCTGCCTATGAGACATGTCATTACTTGCAAACAGTCAACAGATCAATATGCTGACTTGCCTGTTACATTTCACAGCCTAAAACCTGTAACAGAGATGCACTCAAAAAGTCACAACTGAACTTGTCAAGTGGTACAAAGTGGTTCTTATATCATCTATGCATGCCCAGATTGAGCAGTGTTGCAGGGCAACCACATAACCGGTTCCATGTGTTCCGATTGGATGATTAAAGTTATCAATATTATGATACACAACAAGTCTGGGCAAATTATTAATTAAATACAATTTTCATCATGTTGCTTTAACCGATACATGGGGCAACCACATAACCGGTTCCATGTTATCTAATTGGATGATTAAAGTCCTCAAGAAACGTGAGGTTGGTGTTTGTGTGAGCAACATTCATGTTACTGATCTTGCACTGGGTCATCTTCCTGAAGATTAATCTCAATGTTCTGATCACAACAACTCTGGGCAAATTACAAGTAAGCACCAGTCAGAGGCTGCATTCATTGTTTTGGACTTTTATGATGTCACTACAACTACAAAAATACACACCTCAGGGCTCTACACTAACATTTTTTTTCAGGAGCACTTGTGCGCCCAAGTTAAAAAATTTAGGAGCACAGACAAAAATTTGGGCGCACAGTCAGTTCTGTACTTAACTTACACATAATCTAACATTATACTGCAGCTAACAGTTAAACATGCCAGTGCACCAATTGCGAATATTAAGAATGACTGACAACAATTAGGCTACAGGAAACAGGATTTTAAAGATCAGTGCCTACTTTATTTTCAGTCTGTTCTATTTTCCTACATTTTGTTAATGTAAAATAATATAATACATTGCCATATTTGCATTTAGCCTGTATATCAAGTATCCTGCCAAATGTAGGCTAATTTATTCATTTGTGAATCCATCTATAGCTAAACCAAATATGCCCATGGTGACCTATCTGACTGTATACTGCCTAATACTACTACTAAAACAGTCCATTTTCTCTTCCACAAAACCCAACATAGGCTAATCAAGGATATATGTTTTATACTTTTAGTTTTTATTTGAAATATCTGCATTGATGAGGCAGTAGGCAAACGTTAGGCCTACTTTCGTTTTGCACTTCAGCTTGTATTCGGTGTAAACAAACAAGCATGCGTGGAAGCCTGGAGTTGTCAGTAGCGTTCTACCTTTGAATAAAATGGGAGTATTACGGGAGGCTACATTTGTGCCGGTTCGCTACAGCTATATTTTGCATAGCCTATTGCAGCCAATACGTCAACTGGGCTAAAAGGCGTGTTAGGTTACCTTTCCTTCTCTCACTGCATTCTCAGAATCTCATCCTGTTCCTCCTATATCCAGTGAATTCGGTGGATAGAAGAACTAATTTCTTCGATCTTTGCATCTTGGCTGGCTAGTCTAACTTTCTAGCCTGGCGGGCCATCCTATATCATTGACATGTATAGTCTGGAATCGAATCATTCACCTGCTTAATCCAAGGGGCGGGCAGAGAATTGTCTTTCAAACTGCCTAGGCATGCAATAGGCCAGCGCTACGACCATATCCATATCCGGTCGGCAAAACGGCAAATACATCCTTCTTCGAAAGGAATGACTTAAGTGCATTGTGTTGCTCTTACGTCCAACTCCTCCAAAGTTGATGCCAACGCCGATTCAAACAACTGCTCTTCGTTCGCCATAGCCACCTTCCTTGTTGTTCACCGTCGCAGGACTGTCGTTATCCTGTTAAGCCCGCCTTAAGACTCTCTAACAAAATAGAGCACTGTGATTGGATGAGGTCCACGGCGTTAGCCAATCGAAATTCCTATGGTTCGATACTAGACGTACAGGCTGAGCAAATTAATTTGCTGCCGCTAGGGTGCGTCTAGATTTCTAGGCTACTAACTTTCCGCTTTTTCTGCGCGCTCTTGGATTTGATAGAAGCGACTACTAGCGAGTCACAACGCGAAACTGCTAACGTTGATGGGAGGTGTAGTTTTTATGCTGCATTTGCGACGTGATTCTATGGTTTGCACCAGTAATGTTTTTCGATGTTACGGTGTATTTTGTAGACAAACATTGACATGGTTAGAAGTCATTCGCACCAGTGCGCCTAAATATTTTTTTTCACTCGCACGCCATCATTTTTACTCGCATGTGCGAGTGAAACGGGCGCACTGTAGAGCCCTGCACCTATAAAGTATTTTGATACAAAATATAAAGCAATTTTTTCAACAAAATAAAATACAAATGACAACATACTATTTTGTATTTGAAATACTTATTTTAAATACATGTATCAGAATTTTTGTTATATGTGTATACTTATATTTTACTCTTTCTGCTGTGCATGTTGTGTGTGATGTCTGTATGCTACTGAGACCTTGAATTTCCCTTTGGGGATCAATAAAGTATCTATCTATCTATCTATCTATCTATCTATCTATCAATCTATCTATCTATTTATCTATCTATCTATCTATCTATCTATTTATCAATCTATCTATCTATTTATCTATCTATCTATCTATCTATCTATCTATCTATTTATCTATCTATCTATCTATCTATCTATCTATCGAATACTGTCTATATCAGTATCAGTATACTGTCTATCACTGGCTGTTTGCTGCAGCAACTCAAACTAGGTAGTACCGATTTTTCTGTGTTTGTGTTTATATCAATTTTGATCCAATTTGCCCGCTTTGCTTTGTCACCCACCCTAAATTTCCACCAGCCCACCCAAATAAAGCAGCCTAAATCCGGCCCTGAGCCTAGTCGTTGTTTGATATTAACAGTAGGCCTAGGCTATATTGAGTTCCAACTGTGGTTTAACCCAAATGCAGTGCAATTTCAATCACTCTGGAAAGCCTGCTCAGCTCAGCCAGGTTCACTTGTAATGTGTAAAGGTATCGCCCTTCTCCAGTAGGCCACCTGTTAGATGGCACCAGAATAAAGGAAATCACATCTACTCCGTTAAAAACATTCCTGGGGGAGAATCGACCCCCACCCCCGACACCCTTGCCCCCATGCCTCTGACACCCTTGCCCCCATGCCTCTAATGCCCCCATGCCTCTGATGCCCTTGCCCCCATGCCTCTAATGCCCCCATGCCTCTAATGCCCTTGCCCCCATGCCTCTGATGCCCTTGCCCCCATGCCTCTGATGCCCCCATGCCTCTGATGCCCTTGCCCCCATGACTCTGATGCCCCCATGCCTCTGACACCCTTGCCCCCATGACTCTGATGCCCCCATGCCTCTAATGCCCTTGCCCCCATGCCTCTAATGCCCTTGCCCCCATGACTCTGATGCCCCCATGCCTCTAATGCCCCCATGCCTCTGATGCCCCCATGCCTCTGACACCCTTGCCCCCATGGCAAGTACATTTCCTACTACCCTTCACAGAATTCTGGTCCTTCAGAAGCGCTTTTTTCTAGAATTGCAACTCAATCTGAATTTATGCTGCATCTACTCCTTTATTCAAATAGCTTGAAGTCCTTATTATTTATGATATCAATATATTTCAAATGTGTTTTTATTTATGAGATATAGTTAAGCAAAATAAATATTCCTGAGCACTTCATGTGTTATTTTAAAGCAAATGCCCAGGTTCATTCTTATGCAACTAGGCAAGCTGCAGCTCCTCAATTTCGTACTAGTCAAGCCCAATTATCTATACGCTAGTCAAGCCCAATTATCTATACGCTACAGGGGTGCTAAACTGTGGAATAACTTTTCCCATCTAGCATTGTAATGTCGTACTATAAAAGGTTTGAAAAGATGTTTAAAAGCTCATTTAATTGCTGGCTTATAGCTGGTTACCAATAGTACTTCTAGTTGTTTACATACATGCTCTGTTTTCTTTTCATGTCTTCTTTCATGACTTCTATGTGCACTATTTTTAGAAAGTTTACATGATGTATTTTTGTTTGTTTTGTTCAAACTTTTTTATTTTAAGGTGGAGGTTTCATATCAGCCTGTTTGGGCCTTCTGCCTCTTCCTGCACTGTTTGTTTTAATGGTAATTTATCTGTATTTATGAGATTAATACAGGTAATTTATTAATCATTTATCTTTTAAAATGTGCTAAATTAATAAAGACTAAAGATCATCCTATAGCGAAAGCATACCATGATGGTGAGATCATCCTATAGCGAAAACTGAACTCTGTCCCTATTAGGGGTGTAACGGTTCATGTATTCGTATTGAACCGAAACGGTACGGGCGTCACGGTTCGGTGCATGAATTTACACGGAGAATACACGGTATAAAAATACATAAAACTCGTGTGCGGATTAATTAATGTCATGCGCAATTACTGTTAAGTAGCGAGAGTTACGGGAGTTCTTTAGCGACACCTAACGCTAATCTGTAGCCTCGCCTTAGCTCTGAAGCTCTGATTGGCGCCTATGTTTTTTTTTGTCAGGTCGTCGGTCGAGTCCGTCAGTCATTAGCAGCACTAAGGTTAGACCTACAAGAGTTAGAGGATCCGCTGGTCTCTTTAAGATCGCAAGTTTGAGAACTTCAGTTACAGTTACGTTAGTACAGGCGAAAGAGTGGTGGATAAGATGAAATTGTGTGTCGGCGTTGTTCAGAATTGGGTATGTGAGTGGAAAAAATGCTACACATATTCGAAGCCATCACCCAGATGATGTAGGCTACCAATCACTGAAACGAGGGGAAAGAAACTTCCCGTGCGCTTCAGCAGCCTTTGGATACACATACAAATAGGCCAAAACCTATGGCTTAAATTAAATGATTTCGTAATGACAGAAAGCTATGTAAATCGCGTGGTAATTACCTTTATGTTGGGGTAACTCGTAACTTCTCACATGAGGAGCTGGTAGTGTAAGTGCAGACAGTAAAATAGTGACAACGCTAACCAGGCTAATAAACAAACCATGCTACGGTGAGTTAACGTCAAAGGGCAAAGTCACGTGACTTCTAGTTGTAGTCTGTTTATGAAATGAACAATTTCGTTTTTTAAAAAAAGGCAAAATAGTGTGATATTTTCACAGTTAGTAGGCTAGATTATTACTTTACACACAATGAAAAATATTGAGGCAAATTGTAAACCCTTCCATATACAACTAAACACAGATGTTGAAGGTCTTGCTTAAGTGGATTTTTAAAAATCATTTTCTATGTAATTTGCACTTTCAGAAATAAGAGATGCTGTAGGCCTATTTTCAGTTTTATAGCTGATTGTCTTATTTTGTTTACAAGTTACAGATTGAGTCTGGGCACTTATTGTACTGTTTAGCCTACATCTTACACACTTCAGGCTGTTGCAGATAGCTCAGGGATGAGACTGTATGACACTAGGTGGTACAGCCTGAGACATGTACAAAAAAAAATGCTTTCTGCATTTTTGTTTTGCTTTTCCCTCCATTGTACCGAACTCGTACCGAACCGTGATGTCCAAACCGAGGTATGAACCGAACCGTGACTTCTGTGTACCGTTACACCCCTAGTCCCTATAGATAAAAGCATACCATGATGACGAGATCATTCTTCTCACCTACACCTTTGAATATTGCGCTCTAGTCATCCACACTTTCACACTTTAAAAAAGACTAGTTGTTACAATCTGTATAAAGTATGTTTAGCTTACCTGATGAAAAATAGGCTCTTTCCATTGCAAGTAAACCTAAAAATGTTTAAACATATATAGAACTCAGTTATTATAAACATCAATAAAACTCAGGAATTATAAACATCAATATAACTGAGTTATTATAAACAACAATAGAACTCAGTTATTATAAACATCAATATAACTGAGTTATTATAAACACAAATATAACTCGGTTATTATAAGTAAAAGTATATATACTCTCTTGATCCCGTGAGGGAAATTTGGTCTCTGCATTTATCCCAATCCGTGAATTAGTGAAACACACACAGCACACAGTGAAGCACACACTAACCCAGAGCAGTGAGCTGCCTGCTACAGCGGCGCTCGGGGAGCAGTGAGGGGTTAGGTGCCTTGCTCAAGTACACTTCAGCCGTGGATGTGGGCATGAGAGAGCAGTGCTCAACCACTTTCCCCCGCCCACATTTTTCCTACTGGGTCGGGGATCGAACTGGCAACCCGTCGGTTACAAGCCCGAAGCCCTAAACAGTAGGCCACGGCTGCCCCAAATAAACATAAATATAACTCAGTTATTATAAACATCAATATAATACGACTCAGTTATTATAAACATTAATATAATACGACTCAGTTATTATAAACATCAATATAACATAACTCAGTTAGTTAGTACATGTGTGGAGAACCAAAGATTACACATGAATCTGGTGAAGCTCCAACAGCTCCACTTACCAAACTTACTGAGATGCTGAAGAGCAGCAAAAGGCTCCACTTACCAAACTTACTGAGATGCTGAACAGCAGCAAAAGGCTCCACTTACCAAACTTACTGAGATGCTGAACAGCAGCAAAAGGCTTATTGGGAGATAGTTGATGGCATTCTCTTGCTTGAAGCATTCATATCTGTGATCACAATCGAAAGGAGAAAAACTAAGATTATGCCCTTTATATTATTACCTCAAAACAAAGGGAGAGAAATTCAGACATATTTCAGACATTCAACATATTGCAGGTTTGATATGAAACAAAAAAATGGAAGGATACAACACCGAAAATTATTATTTAATCAATTTAAAATTAAAGCTTAATAGCATAGGCCACATCCTGCCTGTGAGCTAAACTGTTACACGTATCTTTGATGTCAATACATTGTATTGGTGGTGTGTAGGTCTAATTGAGTGCATGTCACTCTAAGACGTTCATGAGGGAGGAAGTCACAGTTATGGGCTACTGATATGTGTGGATGCTCTTCATAAGGACCACCTCCTCCCCAGCTCCACCTCAAAGTGGTTTAACTTCAAATAATGACATACTGTTGTCATTGTTGCTTGCTCTGTTCTAGGGGGAATTGAGTTTCTCTCCCAGTTTTTACCTGGGAGGGTAGTACCATGAGGGTCCTGGGTGGTTTAAACTGGGAGGGTAGTACCCTGAGTGTGCTGGGTTTAAACTGGGAGGGTAGTACCCTGAGGGTGCTGGGTTTAAACTGGGAGGGTAGTACCCTGAGGGTGCTGGGTTTAAACTGGGAGGTTTAAACTGGGAGGGTAGTACCCTGAGGGTGCTGGGTTTAAACTGGGAGGGTAGTACCCTGAGGGTGCTGGGTTTAAACTGGGAGGGTAGTACCCTGAGGGTGCTGGGTTTAAACTGGGAGGGTAGTACCCTGAGGGTGCTGCTGTTTCCTGTCTCATGGAGAGCCAGATAACTTCCTCTGAACAGAGCCATGCCGCCAAATACAAAATAAGTTGGCTTTACAAATATTTTTCTCTTGTGTATTTTTGACTTAAGTGGTCCTGACAGAAAGTGCTTTCAATGTTCCTTAAATGCTATCTTTATGGTTGGACTCCATGGGCAATGATTCAGCACACACTCTGAAAGAGCACACGCCATTCATCAAACGACAAGAGCACTTACAAATGGTATACAATGACATAACAGGTTAGACGTACACAGAGGAAGAAGCACTTACATACAATACACAAAGACACAACAGCTGTAGATCATTGGCAACTCATCCAGCAACTGCAAGATAACAACAACAGCATGTGTTAGGAGCAAAGTGAACGACAAATGTTTCTGTTAACATTTAGGTTATTTACCAACAAACAGGGCACAGAGTTCAGGAGACTGAGGGGAGAGAAGGGCGAGGCTGACCTGCATTTCGTACTTCAGCGTCATATGGAAGCACCAGGAACCAATGCCAACCGCTAAGAAACACAAACACAACCAAGAATCAACGATTAGCGGAGTGCACCACACGTACAGGCCAAACGGATGCGTTCTGTACATTATTCACATTAGTTCACGAGGGGACATTTCACACTAACTCTCTGTACTCCGTGAGTGTTTACATACAAACCGGCATATTGAGGAGCCAGGAGGCAGGACAAAATAGCAAAGTGAAGCGTGAGAACTGAAGGAGAGTAACGTTGCTATTCCCTGAAGAGGAGTCAGATGTAGGCTACAGTTAAGTTATGTTGGCCATTTAGTGGGGCTGTTAAGCTCAACGATCTTGCTTTTTATGAAAGAAGCATGAAACTTTCAGGGTTTGTTCTTGATGACCTAAGCTTTAATTTTAGATCTGGAGGCATTCTCAGTTTGACCTCTGAGGTCAGATAGAGGTCATTGACCTCTGTAATATGTTGTGACACTACAGGTGAATGGGGTAAAAAAAAATAAAAAATAGATATCACCATGAAACTTTCTCAGTTGATTACTCATGTCAAACTAAGAAAAAAATGTATTGAAAGTTTTTTATATTTGCAATATGCAAATTAGGCCTTATCTCATCAAAAATGCGCTAATTTGTATACATTTTAAAAAACAAAATCAGATTGTCTGATAAAGCCAGGCTCAAAATATTTTTTTCATTTTGTTGTCATATGAGATGGGGAAAGAATTACCGAGGGGTTTATGGACATCTACTTCTATTATCCTGTAATTCACTAGGGATGTTAACCGGTAGCCGTTTAACCGGTAGTTGACCGGTTAAAACTTTGTGCCACCGGTTAAAAAAAAAAAAAAAAAAAAAAAAAAACACTATTTTTAAAGCTCCCGAATGCCAGCCAGCGTCTGTTATTACACTGCGCACACACGTGACTAATGCATGATGATAATTGTAACAATGTAATGGCAAACGAAGACACGAAAGACTAACTTAGCATATGCCTACTTGTTGTGTTTTATTATTCATCTGTACTTAAATGGCATGACGACAGGAACTTATTGCAAAGGATTTTGTGCAGCACGCTACAGAGGCTGTTGGCAATCGGTAAGTTTTTTTACGAAGACGTTGGTTAATATACTTTCCTGTAACACCACCAAATAGCGTTCTCTGTTTGTGACTTTGTAACGTGAGCTTTTTATAGCCCGAGCTTGGTGCCGCGTTGCATGGAAGGTCGCCGTTGTGCGTAATGTGCCTGTGCGTGGGTGCGCAGGGAAAGCAATTATTTTTCTCCCCAAAACAAAACCCTTATTCCTCCACAAGTAGTGGACAATGATTGGGGAAAATGAATAATACAAAGTGCACGAACTAACAATGTGTGACGGGAGCCTAACCATTCTAAAATGGGGGGATAACTTGTTTCACGGGCAGAGAAAGACGCGCGACAGGACACGGGTATCATAAATGGCAGTTATAGAATTTTCGGTGGCCGACTTTAACCGGTTAATGAGGCTCAGTGGCCGGTTAAGATTTTTTTTAAATTTCGCCATCCCTATAATTCACCTGTACCACTGTGATATGAAATTTCAAGGCCCGAAATTAGAAATGGGTGTATCTTATCTAAATGTGATAGAAATATAAACTAAATATGTGTTTCCATGTTTCTGGGCATGAGAAACTCATCTATAGCATTGATAGCACTCTAAGAGGTCAACATCATTACGTGCAGTGATGCAAACAAACAACAAAATGAAAAAAATATTTTGAGCCTGGCTTTATCAGACAATCTGATTTAGTTTTTTAAAATGTATGCAAATTAGTGCATTTTTAATGAGATAAGGCCTAATTTGCATATTTAAACATTAAAATATTAAAAACTTTCAATACATTTTTTTCTTAGCTTAACATGAGTAATCAACTGAGAAAGTTTCATGGTGATATCTATTACTTAATTTATTTACCCCATTCACCTGTAGTGTCACAACATATTACAGAGGTCAGTGACCTCTATCTGACCTCAGAGGTCAAACTGAGAATGCCTCCAGATCTTAAATTAAAGCTTAGGTCATCAAGAACAAACCCTGAAAGTTTCATGCTTCTTTTACAAAAAGCAAGATCGTCCCTATTTTAAGAGCTTAACAGCCCCCCTAATTAATCAACGAATCGTTTCGCCAAAATGTCTACCCTGCGGGTGGTAAAACTGGCGAGACACTTCGTCCCGCCTCGGTGTGTGTGAAAAGGCGTTCTGCGAATAAGGTACATAAATTGGAGGGAAATTCGGCAGTGTAAAAGGGGCTAATGACTCACTCTGGTGCAGGGCCCGCAACACAACTAGTAGAGCGGGAATCTACAGACTTCCCTTCCACAGGTCACCCATAATCCTAGATATATTTAGTAGTTTAACAGCAGCAGTAATCCTAGATATATTTAGTAGTTTAACAGCAGCACAGGTCCCCAATAATCCTAGTAAGGCATATGAGACTCAGGGCTGATCTGCTGTTACAACCTAATAAGGCATATGAGACTCAGGGCTGATCCAGACTGCTGTTACACCCTAATAAGGCATATGAGACTCAGGGCTGATCCAGACCGGGTGCGTGGCATGAATGTGGCGTGAACGTGGCGTGTCTGTTGCGTTTCATTTGCGTGCCACGCAGCTGACACGCTCACACCACGTACCTGGTCTGAAACAGCCCTTACCATCTCCATCGGTGTAAAAGCTGTTACAACCTAAGGAATAGGAGACTCAGCATCTCCATCAGTGTAAAAGCTTGTAATTCACATTTCATTGATTACTGATTTGACTGGACAATCAGTAACACAAATTCAATACATGCTTAAAAAGTGTTAATAGCCACTAGATCACTGAACCGTGGTAAATAAAGAGCTTAAAACTAAGGCTGAAACCAAATTCTCATTGTAAAGTATTACAGACTAAAGTCAACAGGTGTCTTGTCCATGCAAGCAGATACAGCAGATACGTATCTATTCCTGGAAATGTCAAATAACTGACAGATTTAATAATAGTCTATGCGTGGAAACTTCCACAGACTGTATTTGTTTTAAAAATAAATTATCTATGCCTGGATATCTCCAATAACTGTGATTTTTAAAAAATACTCTCTGCCTGGAAATGTCCAAGAACAGTAATACAAATGCGCCTTTCAGGGGATATTTAAGTGTATGTGGCCTGATGGTGGAACAAGCTGCATAGCGTTGCTTTAAGCACACTGTTCCCTGATGGTGGAATGAGCTGCATAGCGTTGCTTTCAGCACACTGTTCCCTGATGGTGCTAAGTGCACTGTTCCCTGATGGTGTTAAGTGCACTGTTCCCTGATGGTGTTAATTGCACTGTTCCCTGATGGTGCTAAGCACACTGATGTTCAGCACACTGTTCCCTGATGGTGCTAAGTGCACTGTTCCCTGATGGGGCTAAGCACACTGTTCCCTGGTGGTGTTAAGTGCACTGTTCCCTGATGGTGTTAAGCACACTGTTCCCTGGTGGTGTTAAGTGCACTGTTCCCTGATGGGGCTAAGCACACTGTTCCCTGGTGGTGTTAAGTGCACTGTTCCCTGATGGTGTTAAGCACACTGTTCCCTGGTGGTGGAACGAGCTGCATAGTTTTGTTTTAAGCACACGGTTCCCTGATGGTGTTAAGTGCACTGTTCCCTGTGTCACTTTAAGACGTTTGAGGGAACCCTTGCGATTGCAACACAGTTGAAAGGCTGCTGATGTGTGGATGCAATTCATAACGTTTTCTACATAGTTAAAATGAAGGTTCGAACTTCTCCTTGGGACAAGCACTTTTGAATTTTGGAAAACACTTTTCCATTTACATCGGGATTTTGCAAACATTCAGTGTCAGAGTCAATAAAATGAGCCCTTCAACGAAATTGACAAGTAGCTGCAAGCAGTAGGCTAAGCATGCTAAATTCGACATCCAAACAGTATTCTAATGTTAGCTTTGAGATACTGCTTGATTTCATAACTTAACTTAGTTTAGTCTCTTCAATGTAGCCTACTATGTTGTGATCAGACCTTAGCAGAGTTAACTTTAATGCAGCAGTTTTGAACAAATTTGCACAGCATGGTCATGATGCTAAGCGGATTTAATAGCAATTTAGCCAGACGTCTTCTATGCAATGCTTCTATGTGGCAACAACAATCCTTCAACAATCGTGAATATTTAGTTAAATGCACATGCAGAGGAGGGGCAGCGGGCTACGAGAGAGAGCGGGGCGGGGCAAGGAAAGGCTGCGTGAGTAAAAAGCGCAGCTCAATGGCAATGCAAGGATTTTACCTTATATTTAAATTAAATTAAAATAAATTAAACATAGAATATTCATCTGTGGCGGCCGATTTTTATTTTGTGGCGCCCCGCCACAGATTAGTCAATGTATGGGAAACACTGTATATGCTAATACTGTATATACTGTAATATATATTGTAAAATATACTAATGTCTTCTCTTGCACTGCAGCTGGAATGTTGCTCCTCATTGTAAGTCGCTTTAAAATAAATTTTACAGGACAACAGGATATTTTACAGGACAAAATATGAAGTGCTGCGAGGCCTGTATGCTCACCAGCGAGGCCCAGGAAAGAGTAGACATAGCGGACCTCTAGGCCATTCCTGAGCGTCTGCAAGGCTCCATAGATGGGAGGTAGGATCATAATCAGATTACTGACTGTGTTCCCTGCGTGGAGAGAAACAACAAGATTGATCAGGACACTGATTCATAGCAAATCAAACGAGATTGATCAGGACACTGATTCATAGCAAATCAAACGAGATTGATCAGGACACTGATTCAAAACTAATCAAACGAGATTGATCAGGACACTGATTCATAGCAAATCAAATGAGTGTGGCTACAAATGAGTGTGGCTACCCTAGCCGTTACATACATATAGCCTGTAGCAGTGTGGCTACCCGTTACATACATACAGCCTGTAGCAGTGTGGCTACCCGTTACATACATATAGCATGTAGCAGTGTGGCTACCCGTTACATACAGCCTGTAGCAGTGTGGCTACCCATTACATACACGTTACATATAGCCTTAGCAGTGTGGCTACCCGTTACATACACGTTACATACAGCCTGTAGCAGTGTGGCTACCCGTTACATACATACAGCCTGTAGCAGTGTGGCTACATGTTACATGCATGTTACATATAGCCTGTAGCAGTGTGGCTACACGTTACATACATACAGCCTGTAGCAGTGTGGCTACCCGTTACATACATATAGCATGTAGCAGTGTGGCTACCCGTTACATACAGCCTGTAGTAGTGTTGCACGGTGTATCGATACTAAAAAGGTATCACGATGCCTTCACGCAAAAAACGATACGATTTCCGACGTTTTTAGAATCGATACTTTATTAAAATTAACGTTCTGTGTCTGCGTGAACTGCTGCTCTCACTGCTCCTTGCACGCATCTAGGCAAGTGGGCGTGTCAAGCAGGCAGCTTTGAGTGAGTGAGTGCGCAGCCAACGTCAACATACAGTAGTTCTTTGCCGACCGTCCTCCTTGTGGATAAAACAAAAGGTGAAGTGAAATCTGCAACTATTTCGGATACATCGTGAATAGTGAAGGCAAGCCATCAGGTACACAGAGGCCCGTTTGTGAAATATGTTTCAAAGTCATTTAAAATCAGTAGGCTACGCATGGCTAAACTTGGCTAAACACCTCGCAGACATATCCCAACATTTTTGTTCAAAGAACGACAGGTTAACGAATATGCTATAGAAAACACGACTACATGGTTAGTGCCAAGTTCTTCTCTTCTGTTTTAGTCTAGCCTAAGTGAAACGAGTATGGTTCTCTGGGATAAAGCGAACCTTCCTTCATCAATGAATTTTGACGAGACATAACGAGCTGTAATCATTTTGACGAGACATAACGAGCTGTAATCATAGGGTGCTAACGTGATGAAAGCGCAATGTTCACGCCAGAATAACATTACCATAACTTGTAAACAATTTATTTCATGTTCGGTCAGTACTACTGGTAATATTTGTCATGGCATGTAGAATGCAATTTGTTCAATAAGTATTACCCAGATGTAGAATAGGCTACCCAAAATGCGCTAATTAAAGCCCACAGCATATAATACCACTAAAGCGTGTTGAGTCCTAATAATAATAGCGGGTTATTGTTACGTAGCAAATCATGTTATCAAAGAAATAGACGTAGGCTAATGTAGGAATGCACACAGACATATTGCAACAGGTAATGGTGTAGGCCTATCTGACGAAGACCTGAATGTTTGGAACGTCGTACTTGTACACTGGGCGCAAAGAAGACTATCCTCACATTTTTCCCTTTGCAACTGTCAAAGAAATCCCATGAACACGGGAAGGCCTACGGAAGCCTTTACTGTACATCAGATGGCCTAAAGATTAGGCCCCTCTGCATAGCATTCAGTGATTTGCATGCAGTAATTTCAACACTGACCTTGATCTAGCCTAGTTTGGCTATTTAAAGCTACTTTATTGGTAAAACACAACACAATGTAATGAACTATAACAAAAAATAAAGGACTTAATCACACAAAGTAGGCCTACTATTTTACTGACTATAAAAATAATAATTATGTAGGAAGTTTAGAACCCAGAATTGACCTGCACACTACAAAAGTGCACCGAATTCAACACAAATGACTCAATACACTTGGAGGAGGTATGAGTCCTTTTTTTTCCAGATATCTTAGGATTTCGCCGTAGTATCGTTTCAGTATCGAGCATCGTGATATTTATGGCAGGTATCGTATCGAAGTCATAATTTTGGTATCGTGACAACACTAGCCTGTAGCAGTGTGGCTACACGTAACATACACGTTACATACAGCCTGTAGCAGTGTGGCTACCCATTACATACAGCCTGTAGCAGTGTGGCTACCCGTTACATACAGCCTGTAGCAGTGTGGCTACCCGTTACGGCTACAGTTCATTCATACAGGAATTCAACAAACAGAATGGACAACGCAATTTGCAAACACACTTTATTTGCATACACAAACAGCATCCAGCAGAGTTGTAACAACAACTGCAAAACACAACCCCATACAGGACAATATTAGTTAAGAGCCTTACTTTCAGGGTATAATTTAGATTTTATTACGGGGTTCTTGCAAAAGTAAAATGATTACTTAATTCCCTGCCCTGTCACTGCAAGCGCCTCATGCTTATACAGTACAGTACAGTCATGTGGATCCTTGTTTTAGTGTCTTTAGTCTTTTACTGTTCATTTTAGTCATGTGGATTTGTTTTAGTGTCTTTAGTCTTTTACTGTTCATTTTAGTCATGTGGATCCTTGTTTTAGTGTCTTTAGTCTTTTACTGTTCATTTTAGTCATGTGGATTTGTTTTAGTGTCTTTAGTCTTTTACTGTTCATTTTAGTCATGTGGATCCTTGTTTTAGTGTCTTTAGTTTTTTACTGTTCATTTTAGTCATGTGGATCCTTGTTTTAGTGTCTTTAGTCTTTTACTGTTCATTTTAGTCATGTGGATCCTTGTTTTAGTGTCTTTAGTTTTTTACTGTTCATTTTAGTCATGTGGATCCTTGTTTTAGTGTCTTTAGTCTTTTACTGTTCATTTTAGTCATGTGGATTTGTTTTAGTGTCTTTAGTCTTTTACTGTTCATTTTAGTCATGTGGATCCTTGTTTTAGTGTCTTTAGTCTTTTACTGTTCATTTTAGTCATGTGGATCCTTGTTTTAGTGTCTTTAGTCTTTTACTGTTCATTTTAGTCATGTGGATTTGTTTTAGTGTCTTTAGTCTTTTACTGTTCATTTTAGTCATGTGGATCCTTGTTTTAGTGTCTTTAGTCTTTTACTGTTCATTTTAGTCATGTGGATTTGTTTTTTGTTTGTTATCATCCTGTTTATGTTTATGTTGTTGTGTGTGGTGTCATAAGCTACTGGGACCTTGAATTTCCCCTTGGGGATCAATAAAGTATCTATCTATCTATCTATCTATCTATCTATCTTTTCATGTAAGCTAATGATAATGAGAGAAGAAAATACCGCAGGCCTAGCCTACATCTTTTAATCACATACTGATACAAAAAAATACTGCAGGCCTAGCCTACATCTTTTAACCACACACTGATACAAAAAATACCGTGGGAGGCCTAGCCTACATTTTTTAACCACGGACTGATACAAAAAAATACCGTCGGAGGCCTAGCCTACATCTTTTAACCACACACTGATACCGTTAAGTGCCGTTATCGGTCAATTATACATTAAGTACAGAGTGCCCAAAACTGGAGCCCGGATCTCACCCATGTTAGTGAGGAGTGGTTTATGTATTATTCTGATGTGAATGGCTACAGTCATACTTACATGGTCAGTGGACAAGAAGGGAACAACACTGTTGCTCACACTGAAACACACATCACGTCATGCCAGCAAATGTCATCCTTCCACCACAGTGCCCCTGAACTAAAGCGAAGAAACACGACTCCCAAACAAAGGACTCCATTGATGCCAGAGGGCCATGTCAACCATTGTACTTTGCTGAGGTTTTAAAAAACTGAGAGTGCCCACACAAAGGCCTGGACGGTCCAACGCAGCGTCTGAGACCAGCATGGCTGCAGGCTGTGCTTTGTTTTGCTCCGTTATGCCTTGTTTTCTTTGTTTTCAAAGCAAGCACCACCATTCATGACCACCTCACATTCCTCTAACCACCATCTCCATGGGTTTGTCAACAAATGTAAAACTAAAATGCCCATTACAACTAGATGCACTTTGGAATGGTTTGGAGCTATGATTAGAGGACATGATTAAAAAGACTATTTGTTGACTCTGCCTGCTATTTATTTAGCTTCCCCTACAAATGTTTTTCTACATTTGTTTACAATTGTTTAATACATGTAATCAATATTGAGATGTCAGAGAAATAAAAAAATTAAAAAACACCTCATTACTGCATAGCCTACAAGTGAGTGATCTCACAAGTACAGTAGCCTACAGTGTGCATATTAACGTTAGTGGGTAACTAAGGTACTGTACTATAGGGTAGGCTGTGTTAAGGTCAACGTGTTCTTCTCAGATAACAAATCTAGATTTGCAACAGATATCTTCCGGTCAATTGTTCATATCTGGGTTAAATTAAACTGCACTGTGAATACCGCAAAGGTTCGTTTTCTAAAGGATGTGGGCTGACAACTGAACACATCCGTCTCGGTTCGGATCAAGGTCGAACGTGTTCAAGAGTGCGCTAACTTAACCCATACCTGCTATCTGGCTCCCCACTCCCCAATGATATAACTTTTCACCGGCCATATAATCGGCTACAGCAGCAAAGTGTTTGTTTTGGAGTGTACAAACAGCATGTGTGCAAAGTACCTTGCAGTGTACACTCCCTTTGATGGTTTCCAGGATAATGTGACATTGGGCTACCAGCTCTGGGTGGGACCCGCTTTAGGGGTCAGGTTATGCACCCTAGGCAAATATTTGTAACAGTTCATTTAGGATACAGTTGACTGAGAATGTAAGGTCGTTATAACCACTATTGTTCAACATAAATTCGCAGTAATACGCGGTAGGCTACTGCTACTATTATTGTATAGCATACTATTATTGCTGACGTTGAACATGATGTTAAAGGCTCTCATACTTCTCTTTTTAATGGTCGCATAATTGCCTTTCGATTCTCCTATTTAAATGGGACTAGCTGCAAAATATTCATTTAGGTTTCTGGAGGGCTAACATGCGTAATTTAAGACAGATAATCCAGAAGTTCCAAACGGAAAGTAATATGATAACAGAGAGAGAGAGAGAGACTACTAATTTCACATGAATCAAGTGGTGGTAACTTCGGAGCTACATGTAATTCACCGTAAAAGAATGCTGCTCCTGCAGCCCGTGTCTTTGTTTATGTTAGCGCCTAGCCTCCGCTGCAGTTAGTTGTGTTCAGTCAGTTCTCGAAGCATTCGGAAGGGTGAAATGTGTTTTCAATGTGACAGCTGAGATTCTTCAAAAGACATGGCCTGAAGTACGGCAACACGTCCGTGTAGGACCTATCATAGAAATACTAAAACGCGCTCTGAAACGTTCGTGTATGTCCTACTTACAGAATTCGGCGATGTAGAATGACACGACATAGTTCTCTTCACACCAATCAAGTGTAGATGTTGGCTTCCCCCAGAATCCTTGCCTGTCCATCGAAGGAGCCATGATGGAAAGAAAGCTGTTTTCTGAGCGAGGGAGGGGCTGAATCTTCACACTAGCCTAACGGATTTCTGATTCCACGCCGCCACAACATGAGCGCAAAAGCAGGTGTGATTCCACATGCTGACGCTAGCAAATCCCACTATTGCCACTAGGAAAGGTGGACAGATAACATCGAGAAAAGCAGGTTCAATGTCTAAATGCTCTCCGACGGTTTTTTCGGTGCAGTTCAAATCTTATTCGCTAGTGGTAACGTTTGGTCATAGACAGTAAAAGAAAGCGTTTGGTGAGCATTTTGTCTGTCCATTACGGAAGGATTTCTGTCTGCTTAGCGCACGAAACTTCCTGTGGACTTTCCCTTTCAGACCTCAGGCTACATTTGACTGCTCTGCTGTAGACATTCGATATATCCGTCTGAGATCTGAAATGCTTTAGCTGTAGCTCAGCCTGAAGGACCAGAACTGCCACCATAGGCCCAAGATGAGGACCGATAAGCAATGACTCTACTGTACTAGCTATAGGGCATAAGCACTTGTCCCGTGACATTGCGCCGTCACACATCCACCTTAACTATTTTGAATATGTATTTTCATTGCTATTGATTGTCTTACCAACTTTTTAAATTGTTTAGCCTACTGTTAAATGTAACTTTGTATTGTTGATATTTGTAGGGCCTAGGCTATGTCCCTTTGGACAAGCGTCTGCTAGCCTACCATAACCATAACCTGATGTTGGCTACAGGCCAACTGGACTTGAGTTGGCCCTCTCTGATCTAGCCTAACTGTTTTACCACCTATCAAGCTACCATGCTATCAAGTTATAGACAAGGCTTTATTTAATATTTTAAAATGTAAAATACGGCTGTCCCTCATTTTCAATGATGCCGAGATAGCAATCAAAATGAAATAGGAATAAATAAATAGTATGCTAGGCTATGCTACACAATGAAAACGATCAAAACAAAATAAGCAATAATAAAAGTATGCTACACAATGAAAACAATCAAAACAAAATAAGCAATAATAAAAGAAAAACCTAAAGTTGACAGGATAATGATGTGAATGATGATCCGATGATGGTGATGTGATGTAAATGATGATGATGTGATGTGAATGATGATGATCTAGGAAGGTTTGTGATTACAGATCTAAATTGGCCATAGAGTTTATTTTTGCAGTGCACTGAAGATTATCAGGAAGTTGGCTACTTTATAGCAAAAGGCTGACTTCCCCATCTTAGAAGGAATATGAGGAACCTTGAGCATCAAACAGTCATGTGATCAATTCCAGTCAAGCCTAGTTTAAATATGAGATTGTAACTTTACAACAAAAGATTAGTGTGGAATCAGGATTTTCATTGTTCTCAGTTGAGAGAATGCTTATATTACCTACACTGGCAGACTTTTGGACTTCCGGGTGATGGGTGGTGTGGAGTCAATTGAAAACTGTTCTTGGAATGACAAAGCTATGTGAATATTTTCATGATATTCATATGTCAGTGTCAATTTATTTATAGATATCAGGTAACTTTAGGTGCGTCTGGCGTGCATCTGTCATGGAGCACTGTCTACTCTAAGCACATGACGTCTGTCATGGATGCATTGTCTAATCTAAGCACATGACTTTCGCTCAACGTCTCATCAAGAAATATCAAAACCTGTTGAAACAGGCTACATCTATTTCATAAAATGTGATATTACAAAACCTTCATGTGATGCCCAGTGATAGTCACAGGGAGAACACGGACCAACGATGATGAATCAAAGAGTGACATGCACCTGAACAAGACCCGTACCATTCAATGTATTACAGTCATTAGAGTCTATTTGAATGGATGCACAGCCATTGTAGAGTCTATTTGAATGGATGCACAGTCATTAGAGTCTATTTGAATGGATGCACAGCCATTGTAGAGTCTAGATGCACAGCCATTGTAGAGTCTATTTGAATGGATGCACAAAGATTGATTTCAGCGTTCTACTGTTAACAGAGGTGGACATCCGGGTTCAGAAAGTAAAAGTCCTGCCAAGTATCCAACCATTTAGTAAACCAGCTCATCTTAATTAGCAGCCAGGTAGATCAGATAATTAGTGATATCATCTGTGTTAAGTGCACAAGTGGAAGGAATATATGACAGGACTTTTACTTCCTGGACCCGGTAGGTCCGCCCCTGACTGTTAACACCTTATGGCCCAGAATACAGCAACACCCCCATTAGCCAACCAAACAGTATGACGTTTGTCCACTAGATGGCAGTATTGCATAGTTACATGCAAAGCCGTATAGAGAGTTTGGCCAACTAGGGAATCTGTTCTGAGCTGTCCCATTATGCGATTGTTTCTGACGTGGTTCATGGACGCCATATTAGATCCATCAGATCCCCATTGACATAATGCAGTGAATAATGGAAAACATATAATAAATGATTACAAAATTAACATAAATTAACTAACTGAGAAAACATTGGAGAACTCTTGCAATTATTACACTGTATACAAAAGCAAATGCACACATGCACATACTCATTTACATTCACAAAGTATGTAAGCAATAGGCAAAAACTGTAATACACCATCTTGCGAAGTGGGTTGGTCTCTCTGATAATATTTTTAACTGATTTCAAACCTACATCACTGACAGAGATTTGTATGTTAGTCTAGGGCAGGGTTTCTCAAACTTTTTCAGACGAAGGACCACTTAACCAATAAAAAAGAAATGCACGGACCACCTAGCTAAAAAAAAAAAAAAGATTAGACCTACTATTAGCCTACACAATAGGCCTACTCACTGAACCACCTTGCTTATTGTCTTTGCACTATTGTGTCAGAGGATTCATATGATTTAAACTGGCTTATCTTACATAGACAGTGTTGCAGAACTGTTTGGATTGACATATAAATTGGTTCAATATTGCAAACAACTCATCTATATTATATTTTACCACGTCTGCTCGCGGACCACTTGGGTCAGCTTGCGGACCACCAGTGGTCCCCGGACCACACTTTGAGAAACACTGGTCTAGGGGATCATGTGTCTTCCACAGCTATGCAGACGATACCTAATTATATATTTCTGTGGAGCCAACAAACCCAGATGGCCTTTGCTCCCTTATCACATGCTTAAACCTCCATTAATAAGTGAATGAGCAACAGTGGTTGGACCAAAATCAAAGCAAGACACCGTTCTAAGTAAACTTGGGAGGACCAAATCAAAGTGATACACCGTTCTGAGTAAACTTGGGAGGACCAAATCAAAGCAAGACACCGTTCTAAGTAAACTTGGGAACCTGATACCCTGGAAATCCAGAGTTCTCGCAAGAGCACAATTTGAATTGTGTCTGCAAGACACTCTGGCAATGAGTAATGATGCACGTTACTTTTGCCCCTTGCATTGCAGGGAACCAATCACATTGGTGTATCTAATATAGGCGGGCCAGAGGCGAGCTAAACAGATGACGACAGCGCTGCAACGCTGGAGGTCAGTAAACATTGGTCGTAGTGTTATCCAATTGCATCGAAGTCCGGAATCATTCCGAGTAAACATTAGTAGTGTTATCCAATTGCGTGCAGTGAGATTTTCAAATTGAATTTCAAAACTCAAGTTGGGCCATTACAGTGCTCGTAGCCAGACCCTTAATCTTTCTAGATTACCAGGGTCTGGATTTTCTAGGCTAGGAACTTGACACACCAGGTCAAATAACAAATAAAAGTAACAAGCCTAGGTGATATTTTACTGTAGATACAGAGTTAAACGTCAAGCCCCATAGTGAAGTGTCCCAGACAGCTTATTGTCAAAGTGCAGTGTTTTTAACTCAACAAGATGCAGAGAAATGAATCCATGCCTTTATCACTAGAAGGTTAGACTACTGCAAAAAACTTTTTACTGATTATCCAAGAAAGTTTATAAAGAAATCGGAACAGAACTCTGCTGCTAGACTTTTAGAGTTTTTCTCGATTATTTACACACATTTTCTGAAAGCATGCCTCATGCTATTAGAACTCTACACACAAATCCAAAAACAGATTACACTAATTCTCAGTGTTTGACTCAATTTCCTAAACCACATTTTGCAAAACATCACACACAATTTTCTACCTAACACCAGTGGTGGACATTACTTGAGTACATTTACTCAATTACTGTACTTAAGTCGCTTTTTCATGTATCTGTACTTTACTTCACTATTTCAATTTTGTTAAACTTTTTACTTTTACTCCAGTACATTTCAAGGCCAAATATCTTACTTTTTACTCCACTACATTTTGGGACAGCTGAAGTACAGCTGAAGTTCCTTTTGGAAAAAAGACTGTCCAAATACATGTGTACTTACATGTATATTTTCTATTAAGAGAGCTAGGCTTTAAATAATGGTCTTGCCTAACCTATGTTATTTTCATATCCACTATTTACTGTACCTTGTTGACCCCTTTCCATTGATGTTACCACAACTAGCCTCTTGATGCCATAGAGCAAATGATAGACAATGATAGACAATCTGACACTATCAAACACAAAAGGGAACATCTTGATTTGGTCCGATAGTATAAAGCATTCAGCCATTCAACAAAGAAAAATGTGGTTACTTTGAAGTATCTACCATAAGATATCACATTAGTTTGTTTTTAGTTCTTTCTACATACAGCAATTATTAGCTGATTTTGTCCTTGAATGAAGGAGAAAGGCTCAATGATTGCATGTCTGTGCCGAATCATTTCAAAAATAGTAAATGCAACTGTATTAATCATAATACATTTCAGGACTTTTACTTTCGATACTTAAGTACGTTTGAAGGCAAGTACTTTTGTACTTCCACTCAAGTGGAAATGTAAAAGGAGGACTTTTACTGGAGTAACATTTGACCATGTGTATCTCTACTTTCACTCAAGTACAGGATTTGTGTACTTCGTCCACCACTGCCTAACACGCAAAAATCAAAAGTCTAACAGGAAGTTTGAAAAAGTCGTTTTTCAAACACAACCTATCAGAATGCCACCCTTATTTACCAGGGCCCACTTCCCCGATAACGACGGAGACACGCTCTTAAGAGGGTTTTCTACGATTCATCTTACGATCGTTCGTTTGATTTTTCCGACTGTTTCCCGAACATGCTCGTAGCGTGAACGCGCGTGCACTGCTCTTAAGGGCAGCTGTCCACGTTAATAGTTCTGAAATATCCTCTGATTTGACGGTGATGTCAGGTGACTGCACGTCACAGCTATAGGCCTACCATTTAAACTTCGGATCTACACATTCATTCACATCAATACGAAAATAGAAACACTTTGACATCTGCATGTAAGCATCCCAAGTAGGTTATATACCACACAGAGACATAAATAATTGTAATTATTTTAAGATTAGATTGTTGCACCATGCAATAATTTTTCGCGGTGTCACTTAAGAACACGTTTGAAGATAAGAAAGAAGTCGAGTAAGAAAGAGAGGAAATGTGTAGGCTTAGATTTTGATGCAGTAGGCTACAGACTAAACCACATGTTGCTTTCTCTGCTTTTTACCTCATAGGCCTAATAAAATATTCACTTAGCAAAGATAATGTCAAACTATTCTGGCAACGTCTCGTTTCATAACTTGATTGCATTTTTGTCCGCTTTTCATCACATTATTATGACCATTAAATGTAGGCTATTTTGCACGCTAAAATCTGATTCATCACAGGTAAACACAATAAAGAATGGGAACGTAAGTTGGATTATGTATTGTAAATTGTAATTCCTCTGTATGTCCTGTTGGTGACCTCAGTGAGAAGTACTGTTAAGACGCTCTTAGCCGGTAACGAGTACTCTGGAGCACTCGTAGATCTACGAGTGTTTTCACGACGCTCTTAAGCTACGATGGTTTCGGGAAACAGTCGGCAAATCTTAAGACGTTCGTAAGAGGGACTTTACGGCGCTCTTAGGCTTAAGATGCTTTCGGGGAAGTGGGCCCTGGTCTTATGTGTCGTGTTTGGTCTGTATATTATTGTCCTCTAAATTATCCTCTAATCATACTTGAACAATATTTCTGGAAAAAAATCAAGCATGCACTATATCCTGGGAATTTTTTTTTTTTTGTCAAACGTGTTTTGTATTGTAAACATTAGTGTCTAACTCATACCTGTCAACACCCGGGTTTCTCCCGTATTTCAAGGTCATCTCCCAGCACCCTCCCGTTTTGTTATTTCTCCCGGAAAACTCCCGTAATTTGCATCAAACTTCATTTTAAAATCATTGATCCATTCAGGTTGCCAGATTGTGTATGAAATACACCCTACACATACACGATCAGTTAGTTTCAATTTCAACCGTTTTGTCATAGGCTAAAACCTGGCAACCCAAAACCCAAATAAGGAAGCGGGTGCCAACTGCGCAGCCTGAGTCTCGTCGTAAGCAAGCGGGCTAGATGAATGGCCTACTCCAGAACTAGCTGTTGTGAAATTGTTGGGAATTTAATTTATTAACACATCACATAAACTGTTATTGAGTGTTGTTGATACACTGAACTTGTTCCCTCGGAACCAAATCTGACAGCAAGCAGCTTTGGAGTTTTGGAAGTAGGCTGCAGGCAGGCAGCTGGTGGATACATAACTGGCATGCGTAAGGTAATGGTAAGGTAAAAGCAACGACCGAAATGCAGTGTTGAAACACGTGTATGAAACGTATTAAATATGCAAACACAGATCCGGTATAAACACTGACCCCCCCCCCCCCCCCGAAAAAAATCTCCCGTTTTTGGAAAGCTAAATGTTGACAGGTATGGTCTAACTGATTCAACCGTAATCAGATCATATCAAGGATAGGTTTGTGATATGACAACAAAATAGTTTTGATAAATAGTTGTATAGTTTTGACTGAAGTGTTTCATTTTGCAAAAGAGCTAAGGGACTCTGCTAATTGTGTAGTGTTTTGAAAAAAAAAAAACCTTTGCTAGTCTGGTCTCCACCACTTATCTGATGTGTGCATTCCAGGGATGGCAATCTCTTGTGTGTGTGTGTGTGTGTAATCTCTTGTCTGCCGCACATGAATAAAGTGATGAGGGTGTGGACGTGGCAGCGGCCTGGTCTTGTCCTGCCGTGCTCAGAGTACTCATCACCCCCCCCTCCCCAGCTGCCGTGCTCAGAGTACTCATAACCCATCACCCCCCCCTCCCCAGCTGCCGTGCTCAGAGTACTCATAACACCCCCCTCCCTCCCCAGCTGCGGTGCTCAGAGTACTCATAACCCATCACCCCCCCCCCCTCCCCAGCGAGAGACCCAGTTAGAGACCCAGTTTCAAACATTAGTTATGTAGTCGTATACTAGTAACTGTGGTTGTGCTTAGTGCTATACTCAAAAGAAACATTAAAATGTATTGAAAGAAAAACACATTAAACATATCGAACATTAGTTCAAGGAAAAAAAAGAGTACTCATAATTGTGTTTTGTTTAATCTTTTATTGGAAAAACATGGTAATGACTCTTTCAGTGTCATCACACCATTGAAACACGTGAACAAACATATTTTATGAAAGGCCTTGAAGATTTTTTTGTTTTGCTTTTTAAACCAAGAAAACTCAGGTTGCATCAGTGCGGTGGGTTATTTCAACAAGGAATGGTTTTGACATGGGCAACCCTGATCTTACAACCATGTCAAATTATTTTCACTTCAAGATAACCCCATAACATTCCCCAAAACTGAATATACTGTATTTGTGTTTTACAGTGAAATTGCTTTGCAATATTCAGTTTTCAGAGAAGACCTGAGAGGAATGCATGCATTACCCTGGGGAGCATACTCAATATAATGCACATATAATGCATGCATTACCCTGGGGAGCATACTCAATATAATGCACATATAATGCATACATTACCCTGGGGAGCATACTCAATATAATGCACATATAATGCATGCATTACCCTGGGGAGCATACTCAATATAATGCACATATAATGCATGCATTACCCTGGGGAGCATACTCAATATAATGCACATATAATGCATACATTACCCTGGGGAGCATACTTAATATAAGCATGATGCTGCTCCTGCATACACTAGTGTTGGTGAAAGTGTTCTGCTCCCTTCTCTCTTTATAACACACACACACTATCACACACACACACACACATGCACACACACACACTCACTATCACACACGCTCACAAACACACACACACACACTCACTATCACACACACAAACACTCACTATCACACACGCTCACAAACACACACACGAACACACTCACTATCACACACACAAACACTCACTATCACACACACGCTCACAAACACACACACAAACACACTCACTATCACACACACAAACACTCACTATCACACACACGCTCACAAACACACACACACACACTCACTATCACACACACAAACACTCACTATCACACACGCTCACAAACACACACACGAACACACTCACTATCACACACACAAACACTCACTATCACACACACAAACACTCACTATCACACACACGCTCACAAACACACACACGAACACACTCACTATCACACACACAAACACTCACTATCACACACACGCTCACAAACACACACAAATGCCAGCGCACACACTCACACACACACCCAGGTTATAGCTCGTCTCTCATGATGTCTCCCTTGGGCCGGACCATCCTGCCGATGAAGAGGATGGCGTTGGTCTTGGTGTCCTTGACCAGGAAGATGAAGGGGTGGTCAGCGTAGAACAGCTTGGGGCTGCGCAGCTTGTCCGTGTTGTAAACGCTGGTGTCGGGCGGGTTGCCCTCGGGGCCCCACTCCATGGCCGACGCGTGGAACACGTTGGACAGGTACAGGTCCTTCTTCCCCGAGATGTGCGACAGATCGGCCTTCGTTTTGTCCACCGCATCACTCAGGCCCAGCTCACCGAGGTGTTTCTGCACAGGATCAAAGGTCGCATTTTAAGTGATGCTTAAATCTGAAGGTATGGACATTTTTTACATACCGGCATGTTTCTATGAAACATTTATATACTTTATATGTTTATATGAAACATTTATATACTTTATGTTTATATGAAACATTTATATACTTTATATGTTTATATGAAACATTTATATACTTTATATGTTTATATGAAACATTTTCTGCATGTGGTAGGGTTTTACCTGAGGGTTGTGGCTGACTGCATGTGTGTTTTACCTGAAGGTTGTGGCTGACTACATGTATAGGGTTTTACCTGAAGGTTGTGGCTGACTTCAATGCTGGTTTTGGGGAGGGAAACTGCCACAGCTCGGTCCTCAAGTTTGCTAATCCACGTGTCCAGTTGTTTGCTGGTCAGCAGCTTCTCGAGACGCTCCAGGGACTCCACGTGGTAGGGCATGATGAGCACCAGGGACGACTTCTTGTGGGCGAGGGGCATGTTCAGGACGAACAGCTTGTTCTCGGTGTCCTCGTGGAAGCCATACATACCTGTATAAATATATATATATACGTAGTTACATGGGAACACAAAGAGCTTTGAAGTGGCTGTAGAGGATCAGCCAACTCTCAGATCTCCAAAGTTCAGGAAATGGATTCTGAGAGAGAGAGTGTGTGTGCTTGTGTGTTTGTGTGTGTGTGTGTGTGTGTTTATCTCTCACTCTGATGTGTACATACATGCCCCAAACAAGAAAAAAAAACAACCTAAACAAACACCTATCCCCACATCAACAGATGGTGTTGTCGTGTAACTCACCAGTGCGGTGCATCATGGGAAGGGAGAGTTTAAGAGTGCGAGACACAAGGAAGCCGCGGTTGTCCACCATCTTGTGGTGAAACTGCTCGTCCCAGTGAGCTGTGGGTCAACAGCCATGTTATTATCACATCTTATATGGGTCAACATGCAACAGAGACAACGTGAGATGACCACACACAGCATGGCCATATAATAAAGTCCTGACACTTAACATTGAATTAAAAAGTTAAAGAACTATTCTATTCACAGTAATGTATTATTATAATAAACATATTATTAATAGATTTCTTTAGATTTCTCATCAAAACAAACTTCATAGGCACTGAGTACTGATGAGTCAGTGATGGACCAAAGAGAACCTATGTTTATAGAACATGATCGACCAAAGAGAACCTACGTTTATAGAACATGATGGACCAAAGAGAACCTACGTTTATAGAACATGGCATTGATGATCATGGCTCCATCCGTCTTGTCAACGTCCTTGGTAACTTCCGGAAGCTTTCCGTCGGTCGACTTGGCTGCCCACTCGTTGATGGAGTTCACAGCGCTGCGCTTGTCGCGGAAGTTGATCTTGGAGTGCTCGAAGTTGTAGTGCTTCTTGCTGCCCTTGACGAAGCCGTCGGTGAAGCTGACGGAGCTGGGCCCGTAGAGGCGGTTGCTGATCGTCCAGGTGACGTTGCGCTGCGTCGCGTCGCTCACCTCCGTCAGCAGCTCGGCCAGCCCGGCGTGCAGCTGCTCGTCCTTCACGCGGTCGTTGCTGAGCACGGTCCGCACCTGAGAGGCCGTGGAGGACTTCCCGCCGAGCGCTACCAGGCCCAGCGAGTTGGCCACCACCACAGGCGAGATGAGGATGTTCTCCGCACCCTTCTCCTGGGCCATGTGCTGGTACAGGCTGAACGCCAGACCCACGCTGCTGTGCGCCAGGATGGAGGCGTGGCTACTCAGAGGTTTCTCCTCCTTCTTCTTCTCAGCACCATCCTTCTTGTCCACAGCAGGGGCAGCAGCGGCAGCAGGGGCCTTCTTCTCAGAGGTGGCAGCAGGGGCCACAGCAGGGGCCTTCTTCTGAGAGGTGGCAGCAGGGGCCACAGCAGGGGCCTTCTTCTGAGAGGTGGCAGCAGGGGCCACAGCAGGGGCCTTCTTCTCAGAGGTGGCAGCAGGGGCCACAGCAGGGGCCTTCTTCTGAGAGGTGGCAGCAGGGGCCACAGCAGGGGCCTTCTTCTGAGCGCTGGTGGCAGCTGCTTTCTTCCCCACAGCAGCGGGCTTCTTCTCAGCAGCCGTGACGAAGATGACCAACAGGCCCAGGACGAGGAGACTCTTCACATACATGAGTGCAGGGAGTGGGCGAGTGGTGGGACCGAGCTGTATAAAATGGGGGAACACACACAGATGCAACAACAGCTGCATGGACAGTGATTCCAAATTCTGTCTGTTTATTGGCCAGAACGAAGCACATTTATGTTTAACACAAACATTTGTATCAGTACTTCAAATATGGTGTGTTCAAAAGTTTATCAGTTAAACAGATACATATTTGGAGTTGCTATGGAAACTATGGTGTGTATATAAACACACTCAGTTTGTTAGTATGCTATAAGGTTCTTTTTGTATGATTTCGCTTTTTTAATTCTTATTTTGTCATAGTAACCCTAGGACTCTCTTAAGTTTCATTTCAGATCATGTACAGAATGCCCTGTAATTATAGAGCTGCCCTGCTGATGGAGACAAGATCATCTACAGAATGCCTACCCTGTAATTACACAGCTGCCCAGCTGATGGAGACACTCCAAGCCAACAGTAACTAAGGCCAACAGTAACTAAGGCGCGTTACATAAGTGCCACATCAGCAGCACTACCCAGTTAGTAAAGTCTTAATGGGAACAGTCCCCCAGTTAGTAAAGTCTTAATGGGAACAGGCCCCCAGTTAGTAAAGTCTTAATGGGAACAGTCCCCCAGTTAGTAAAGTCTTAATGGGAACAGTTAGTAAAGTCTTAATGGGAACAGTCCCCCAGTTAGTAAAGTCTTAATGGGAACAGTTAGTAAAGTCTTAATGGGAACAGTTAGTAAAGTCTTAATGGGAACAGTCCCCCAGTTAGTAAAGTCTTAATGGGAACAGTTAGTAAAGTCTTAATGGGAACAGTCCCCCAGTTAGTAAAGTCTTAATGGGAACAGTTAGTAAAGTCTTAATGGGAACAGTCCCCCAGTTAGTAAATGTTGTTTGTTTAGTTTGTTAGTCATGTTGTTTGAGGCCCTTTGTGCGTCCTCGTAAGAGATACTGCACTGTAACACTGTAATACAATCACAAAGCCCCACCCTCACTGTCTGCCTCTCACACCCTTACAGGAGCATCTGTGGTAGAGGAACTATGGAAGTGCAGGGGCTGGCCATGCCCCTGACACGTTTAAAACACATTTAAAACACGGCCCCTGCAGCAGCGGAGCTTAGGGCTGCCTCTGACATGCCACAACCAGCTCTCCGTCACAACAGAGACACATTTAGAATGTCTACTGAGGGCCATGTTTCCTCTGTTTTACTATTTCTACATCTTGATGTGTTTTCTCATGAATAGACAAAGTCCTTTTTCTTTTACTCAAAAGGCCCCGTTAACAGGATCACTGCTGGAACTGCGATCTCTCTCTGTAGTGAAAAGCCTGAACTAACCAAACTCACATGATGCACATGAATTTACAGCATACCAGTGATTCCTTCTGAATTCCTGCAGGCTAACAAGCTGTAGAAAAGCTCAATCCGATTAGCTGAAACAGTTGTTCCCTCTGTTGGAGATGAAAAGGGAATCACTCTATACTTAGTCCTCTTCAGGAAGCAGAGGGGGGATGATGTGTCCTATCGTGGATTTGGTTCCAGGATTTGGCCTAATAATACATGATGCTGCTGAGGATGATGCCAGGGCAGTTAACTGCTCCCAGAGCACAACCTACCCCGCTAGTTACCACTGAGGGTTTAGGGTTTAGGTGAATTACAAAATGATCCAAACTTACCCTGCTAGTTACCTCTGAGGGTTTAGGGTTTAGGTTAATGACAAAAAAACATTTGAAAAAATGCAAATAGAATGTTTTACTTTACTGTGTCTGTTAACAAGACCGTGTAAAATGTTTTTCTTTTCCTTTGCTGTTGTAGGGCATTGATGACTACACACTGAAACTCATCTGCTATCCAGCAGATGCCACGTATATATCCTTTTAAGACTGACCAGCATTTGTGGCTTAACTTACAAGCATTTCTAAACTTTTTAACAGAAATATGGACTATTAGATCAGAGTCACACAGTTCTGCCACACCTCAGTTCGGAATGCCTTTTCCAACTTGAAGCAAAAGCAAATCTCTTACCTTGCAGACCTTCTCTGACACCCTGGACTTCCTGAGCATCCACTTCCAGACAGGATGATTTTCCCCACGATCTCTATACCGGGATGTGGAAAATTCTGGAAGTTAGGGCAGGAATGTGAAGATGAGGTCCTCTAGTTGTGCACGTATGGAGGACTAGCCCCTCCCACAGTGTCCAGTTGCCTGGGAAATCCGACCCTTGTTGCCCTCCTGGTCCTAAAGCCTGACTGGTTTCATTTGAACTGAAAATACTTGGAATGCAGGTCTTTTGTCTGTTAAGTTCCTATTTTAGAAATGTACAAGTGCTCTTTGTAATGTTTGTCAACTTTTCAATGTCTCTCAGTTGTTGTATTGTTATGTAACCGTCAGAGTTTGAGCTTAAGGCTGCTGAACATCTGCATGGCAAGCAGACCCCACTGTATTTGGTCTCTCATGAACATCTTGCTACTACTTATTAGGCAGGTAGACAATAATGACAGTTCTTAATTATATTCTATATTAATAATTAGTCTGTATCATCTCTGTTTTCTCAGATGCTGCAGGGAGAGCAGGACGACTCGTCTGCGCTGCCCCTCCCCCCCCGCCCCCCCGCCCCCCCCCCCCCCGCCCTGCCCCCCCGCCCTGCCACGTCTGAGGCAGCCAGAGGGGAGCGCAGACGAGACCCAACCTGCCCTGGTCTGACCTCGCCGCTGGGGCGCCATGTCATGCGCACACATTTGTTAAGCCTCCTTTGTTTACTAAAACACACAGGACACTGAAGGAAAGTCAGTAAGCATCAGGTGGCGTAATGGAGTGCACCACTTGTATTGAATGTCAAGTTTTTGTGTTTTTGAATGGCTATTTGGAAAAGAAATGAATGTCTGAATGAAGCCTGTGTGTTGGAACGAGTCCTAATGATGCCGAACACATCCAGCTATTGACTGAGCTCTGACAGTAGTGTTGGGAGCCGTCTCTCTCTCTTGTTCTCTCTCTCTCTCTCTGCCTTTCTCTCTCTCTCTCTTGTTCTCTCTCTCTCTCTCTTGTTCTCTCTCTCTCTCTGCCTTTCTCTCTCTCTCTTGTTCTCTCTCTCTCTCTCTGCCTTTCTCTCTCTCTTGTTCTCTCTCTCTCTCTCTGCCTTTCTCTCTCTCTCTCTTGTTCTCTCTCTCTCTCTCTCTCTTGTTCTCTCTCTCTCTCTCTGCCTTTCTCTCTCTCTCTCTTGTTCTCTCTCTCTCTCTCTCTTGTTCTCACTCTCTCTCTTGTTCTCTCTCTCTCTCTCTCTCTTGTTCTCTCAATTCAATTCAATTTTTCAATTCAACAAGCTTTATTGGCATGAATGTAAATTTTACAGTGTTGCCAAAGCATTCAATACAACAATAATAGTAATATAGATAATAATAATAGTAATACAAATAATAATAATAACAACAATAATAATAATAACAATAATAATAATAATAATAATAATAATAATAATAATAATAATAATGAAAATAACACCTGGCTTTTAAATGAACAGAAAAAAACAAACAAACTATGGATTATTATGTTATTGATCATGTAACATGGGCTGTTCTCTCAGGATGTGGCAGGATTGGATGTACTCAGCAGCTAGGTGGACACAACTGTCTACTTCCCCCAGGAGGAATGATAGTTTTTGTTCATTGTTTGTGTCAAGAAATTCGGGACAGATATCTGCGATTTTTGTAAAATATTCTTCCCTTATAAGTTTGTATAATTTGCATTCAGTTAGAAAATGTTGTTCATTTTCCACTACATCACTGCAGTGAGCACACATCCTCTTTTCAGAGGCCAGCCAGGTTTGCCTGTGTCACCCCTTTTCAATAGCAAGGCTATGGTCGCTGAGCCTGTACCTTGTCAATAGCTTTCTATGTTTATAATTTGGAATTTGAGTTAAATATGGTGCCAACTTGTAATCAGATTTTATTAATTTAACAATAATGTTTTACTTGTTCTATTGATTGTTTGCCGATTGTGAAATGGTAATTGTTAGATGTTGATTGTTTTTTTTGGAAGATCATAATTTTAGATTTTTCATGATTGATTGGTAGGGCCCAAGTTGTGCTATATTCGCTTATTATATCAAGGCTTTCTTGCAGTCCCTCTGCCGTTGGTGATAGTATGAGCAGGTCATCTGCAAAGAGTAGACATTTTATCTCTCTACCCAGGAGGTTGAGCCCTGGGGAAGAGGTTTTCTCTATGTTGGTGGCCAAATCATTTATATAGAGGTTAAATAAAGTCGGACTAAGGCAGCAACCTTGTCGGACTCCTTTGGTCTGGTTAAAAAAATCTGTTACTTTATTATTTATTTTTATGCAGCATTTGTTATTGTTATACATGTCTTTTATGATATTATACGTTTTCCCCCCAATTCCGCTATTAATTAATTGTAACATTAGTCCCTCGTGCCAAATTGAATCAAACGCTTTGCTGAATCTATGAAGGAGCCAAATAATTTACCTTTTTTAATTTTATTTACATGTTCCAATGATCTGGAAAGTGGCCCGATGATAGAATCATATTGAATAATTTCAAGATTGCCTCTCTTAATTTAGTTGTGCTGTGTTTCAACATTTCATTGTAGATTCCGTCAGTGCCGCATGATTTTTTGTTTTTGAGGGATTTTAACTTTGTTTTTAATTCGTGCATGGTTATTGTAGAGTCTAATTGATTTAATTTGTCCTTTTCTGTTTGTTAAAGTTTTTCCAGTTTATATTTTAAGTTTTTTTGTTCAGGATTTAGACTATTTTTTTCGTACAATTTTTAAAAATGTTCTGTCCATTTTCTGCCATCCACAAGGGGGATGGAGTTTTCTTTTTTAGTTTTGTTGAGGTTATTCCAGTGATCCCAAAAGGTGTTTTGATCTAATGCATCTTCAATTTGTTTTAATTGTGTATTTACATGATTAGTTTTTTTGTGTCTTAGTAAGGATTTGTATTTCTGAAGGGTGTTATGATATTGTGATCTAATCTCTTGATTTGTTGGGTCTCTGTGTTTTTTATTTGAACATATTCTCAGTTGCTTTCGCAGTGATCGGCAGTCTTTGTCAAACCATTTGTTTGCATTTGTATTCTTTCTTTTTTTAGTAGTATATTTTACTTTCTTTAAAGATCTTTTGGCCACTGTAGAAAAAATTGTTGTTAGTCTTTCGGTAGCTAAATTGAGGTTTTCTTTATCATTTTTGAATTTGGTGAACAGGAAGGAGTAGATCATGTTTTCTATTTGGATGCAGTTTAATTGTGTTTTAAATTGTTCCAGATTGTCATTGTTCCATATGTATCTTACGGGGAGTGGGTGTAGCGCTGATGTAGATTGTTGGTGTTCAAGATTAGGGTTCTTTTTTAGACTAATGGTGATGTGACTATGGTCCGATAAAGGCAGCTGTGGCATCACCATGAAATAATGTATTTGATTTGGGTCTAGGTCTGTTATAGCATAATCCACCACACTGCTGCCCAGGGATGAGGAGTAAGTGTATTTGCCCAGAGAGTCACCCCTTGTTCTGCCATTGACAAGGTACAGACCCAGGGTTTTACAAAGTTGTAGAAGTTCCTTGACATGTTTATTAAGTATATAGTCAAAAGTATGCCTTTGTCTGCTCACCACAGTGTTTTGTTGGTGTGTTGTAATATATTTTAGGCCAGATGAGTCAACGTAATCAAGGTCGTTTCCTGTCCGTGCATTTAAATGTCCCATAAGTAGTATTTCCCCAATGGGGACAAAGACATAATGTTTTACACACACACACACACACACACATATAACACTGAGACAAAGACATAATGTTTTACACACACACACACACACACACATATAACACTGAGACAAAGACATAATGTTTTACACACACACACACACACACACATATAACACTGAGACAAAGACATACTGTTTTACACACACACACACACACACACATATAACACTGAGACAAAGACATACTGTTTTACACACACACACACACACACACATATAACACTGAGACAAAGACATACTGTTTTACACACACACACACACACACACATATAACACTGAGACAAAGACATAATGTTTTACACACACACACACACACACACATATAACACTGAGACAAAGACATAATGTTTTACACACACACACACACACACACATATAACACTGAGACAAACCCTTACGCAACAAAAATATATTTCTCAATATATTATGTAACAATATATTTAAAGCCTATTCATATATTGTGAATTTTAAATGGTAATATATCTTAGGATATATTATATAATGATATATTATATATGCAAGTGATATATTACACAGTATATTAAAATACTGCAATTATTGCCGTTTTCATATATTGATTAAATACATTATTATACTATTTAATATATTATTAAATATATTGAAATATGTCCCATATTGTATGAGATTATATATCAGAAGAGGCATTCTAAATATATGTAAATATATGATAAAATTATATGAGACATATATATGAGATATACCTCAATGTACAAGATAATATAATGAGATATATATGGGAATATATATCTTAACTATGTTGAAAAATATATTGATTATATGTGTATATATATATATATAGTTGTATGTATTGTACAGTATACTGTATACATGGTACGTATGAAATTATCTAATGTAGTGTGTTAAATTGTATGCAACTGACATTTTCTTTGTATACAACTTAGTTTTGACTACCATTACCTGATGGATGAGAATCTTCAGATAATCGAATGCACAATTTCTGTCTTACATTTGGGAATATTGAATAATACATCAATATACAGTACTTCCTTAACTGAATAAGGTTTATTTTTTTAAAACAACTAAATGAACAAAAACTGTAAATAAAAACATTTAGGAAGAACACCCATCCTTCAATAAAAAGAAAAAAGAATAAGTGCAACAACAGAATAGTCCTGAGGGACAATCAAAGGACAACAAACAAAAGTGCACATGCTAAGGTCCACTGCCTGTGCTTCCACTGCCTGTGGACTTCTTCTTCTCTTGATGCCTCAATTCACAGATTCTCTTATTTATGGCTGTTCGGATATCGGCGATCTTCACACCTGGATGTTTCTGAGTAACTGCATCTGTAAAAGATAACATAAGAAAGACAAATGTTATCCTCTGATTGTTGCAAAAGGAAAGATGAGGTGGATCCCAATACTGGTAATATTTTTCTAGCATATATTAATCCACTAAAAATATATTTTTTAGTCTTACCAAGTAAAGCTTTTAGCTTCTTGGGGTCCAGAGGCTGACGTCTCTCTGCAGAGGGGTCAACCTTGTTGACCCCTCCAGTCAGGTTGGACTTAAGTAAGACTTCGATGCTGAACAGGCCCAGCAGGAGGGTGCGGGCCATGCCCTTTGCTGTTGGTTGTGCCTTTGCCGTCTCCCAACAATGGGCAGCCACCCTGATGTCATCATTCCCTAGTTGCACCTAATCAATTGTGAGAAGGAAAGACAAACCGGAACAAAAAACAGAACAGTTTTTAATCTACATTTTTAAAGAAAAATGACCAATGACAGAATGTTTTTAATCGATTATTACAAAAATGTACTTACTGATGTTGATTTGGGAGATGTGGGTTGAGGAGATGATGGTAGAGCAACTCTGGTCTCACATTCACTTTCACCGTCACCTTCATAGCTTGAGCTTTCGGTCATCTTGTCTGCAATGAGGGTCTTCACAGCTGATAAGACTGATGGAATTTCTGGAAAATATGGCCCACTGAATTTACTACAACAGGACACCAAACAAGTTGCAAATACATAACATGTAAAAAAAAAAAAAAACACAACTCTGCTCATTTTTGGTGTCTCAAATGTGCGGCAAAATGTGTTGAGGGGCTTCTGAAGGCATTTCTAAAAGCATTAAAGGGATTATCCAGAGTGAATCAACCCGTAGCCCTGTTGTTTCAGGCTTCAGAGTGCTGTCGATAGGTATCAGAATGACAATAATAGGTACAACGTAGACCGAGGTAGCAAAGCAGCAGCTACGCTAAAAGATGCGGGCATATCAAAACCAATAGCACATGTCCTGATCAGTTAGCGTTGGCTGCCATTTCGCTATTTGGTCTACCGTGCATGAAATTCTGTCGTTCTCGTACCTATCGACAGCACTTAACAACATGAAACAACAGGGCTACAGGTTGATTCAGTCCAGACAATCCATTTAAGGGTGGAATTCTCCCATGTGAATTAGCTGCACGCTTTTCAGCCATTTGTTAATTATACCAATGACTTTAGTCTGTCACTCATGTGCCATAAGGCCAGTTGTGCGTTCTAGCAACGGACTGGACTCATTTGCAAAATGTGTGCAGGCTGAAAAGCACGGTGCGAAGTACTTTTTTGGACTTAAGCACATGGGAGAATTCAGCTCTAAGTGTTTAGTCCAAGGTCAATTTTTGTTCCTACTGGAAACCCTATATACTATATCTGTAGATTTCCCCTAAAATGTAGACACAGTTAGGCCTATATCTTTAAGAATAATACCAAAATTGAGAAGACCATTATTTATACAATCTAAAAGAATGCCTATTTTAATCTAAAAGAGATAAGTTACCTTTTATTGCCATTTTGCGTAGCCTTGTGTTCTCCTTAGTTAAAGCCTTGACTTGGGTCTCAAGATCTGCAGAAGATCCTGCTTTCTGCTGGTCCCGTAGTCTTTGAATTTCTGCCCTGAGAGCCCTGATTTCGTCCTCAAGTTCCTCAGAAGTAGCGTCCACTGGGCTGAGGTTAGGTTCATCTTGGGAGAGAATCTCTAATTCAGACTGTCTTGCAGCCATTTGTTTGTAGTTGAGTTTCTGTTGGGTAAAAATGATCAAATCAATTATGTATGAAACATTAGGAAAATGAAACCATGAATGGATCACAATGAATCATTAAGGTTATTATGTCCCATGGCTAAAATGTTTAAATTCATAGTTGTAGTACTATAGTCCACCCCCCCCACCACTACCACTAACATACTGACACACAAACACCTATGGGCAATTTACCAATTAACCCAACATACATTGTCATGTGGGAGGAAGCCAGAGTACGCAGAGAAAATAGCAAACTCCACACAAAAAGGCCCATGCCAGCCAGTGGGTTTGAACTCAGAACCATCTTGCTGTGAGGTGACAGTACACTACACCACCATGCCGCTAGTCCCAAAATTATTACTGCAAATACTTTTTATTTTCTATTGTTTATGTTAGGCTGGCTCACAACCCAAGTACAAAAATCAGATATGTAAAAATACATTAACAGCTGTCATGAAAAGAACCCCTTACCTTTTTTGCAACTACAGTTTCTTCCTGGGTGTTAAGGTAGAGTTTATTGGGCAACCTCTTTCTCTTTTTGCCCTTCGGTTGATTCTCTTCCAAGAGATTTCGCTCTGCAACCTTGAGTGTAGACTCCTTATCTGTTAGTAAAAAATAGTAGCAAGAAAGAATTTAATTCCTATGAAACTATGTGGCTTACATTAAATCAAATACTTTTAGGCTCCGGACCACATAGGGACAGAGTGTACCCCCAACACACCCCCACCACCACTTCTAAACAAAGCCAACTTTTTTTCATGCTCTGGCCTTGCCAAATGTGAATTTAAATGTAAACTGTGAAAATGGGATGTACTACCCATTTCAGCCATGCCCATCGAAGAGTTTTTAGAGTAATTTTATTCCATTGAAATAAATTAGAAATCTATGGATAATCCATTGGATTGAGGAAGTTGTCAATGCATGTTAAAATCACATCTACAGTCTAGAAAAGCACTCAGAGATTGCAGACCTCTGCCAGGGCAATATTTGTCACTGACACTCAAATTCCAGACGGTGTTACGGATCACCACCAAAATGTAATCAGCTGTTCTTTGTGATGAACAGATGATCCATTAAGGGAAACAGGTTAAACAGCAAAAACTACAAAAAGCTTATAACCTGTAGATGTGATTTAACATGCCTGTCCCAACTTCCTCCATCCCATTGGCTATCCATAGTTTTGTAATGTACTGTATTTCAATCAAATGAAATGGTTCTGAAAACAATGGGTTTCGATGGGTATGGCTGAAATGGGTAGTATCCCAAAACTTTCACTGCTAACATTCAAATGCAAGTTTGGCATGACCAGAGCATGCAAAAGAAGTTGCCTACTACTGTGTTTTTTAAATAAGGTTAGTCTGTTCATTACAAATGTTAAAGGAGAATTCCAGTGTGATTCAATCTGTAGCCCTGTTGGTTTAAGTCACTTGCCATTTCCAAATATGCATACTACGTCCTGTTGCTGTGCTACAAACTGCGCCAGTACATGGTACAGCACACTACACATACTACAATATCATGACCAGTACCTGATTAATTATTAAGAAATGATACACTTAAGTTTCAGCTAAGTTACTGTAAGTTAAATAAAAATGACTTTATTATCTTTTTCCTTTAGTTTGTTTTGTTTTATTTTTGAATGGTTTTGATTCATCACTTGCTCGCTTGCGCCCTCTCGTTGCAGTACAACCCAGAAGGATTCTGAGAATGCTCATCTCCCCCCATTAAAAATTCTCTAGCCCTACTAACCACATGGCTAGAACCTCATTAATTAAGGCACTGCTCACTGTGCAGTTTGTTGAGCCCCACACACTACTCCCACACACTACTCCTATCACATGCTGCTTTTTCAATTTAGGTTTAATTGATGTTTAACAGATGTTTAACAACGTGTATAATTCATGTTTCAATGCCAATTCAAAATTCATATGAAGCGAGACGCATGACTAGGCTAATGGCCGTTAGCTAGCCTGCTGAAAATTCAAATTTAGTAAAGGATATGACTTGCTTCATTAGCTAATGTTAGCTAGCTGGCTAAAAATTCAAATTAAGCAGGACTCGCATGACTTTCGGCCTAGACCCGCTTCATTCACTGTCCAAAAGCTAACTTTACTTGGCCAGTAGGACATTACTTGGAAAATTATGCAAAAACCTCAGCAGGTGCCATCATGATTATTGTATGACTAATTAAGTATAAAGACATCATAAGCACAAATACTTGCCTGCTAACTGCAAAATGTGTGCTGATTCAACTGGCCACCCATTAGTAGGCTTTTTCACACCGATGCTGCGGCACTCGACAAGATACTCTTTTTCCGTGTTTTCAGGGTCAAATTCTATGACCCAATTTATGGGCACTATGCTAAGGGCGCCTTTATCATTCCCCTTCGACCAGCTCACAAGAGCAAACTTCATTTTCTCTTCTAACCGCGACCACATGCAGAGAACAGTACACTGGTAGACGCCGTTAATGTTAATGCTGGGTGACTTGTCGTTCTTCGCGCCCGATTTTTTATATGGCTGTGTTCGCGCCAGGTTAAGGTGTCTATGGTAACAACTAGCTCGCCCAATCAGAGACGTTGCTTTTATACCGTAGGGTTCTGGGTAGTGTTGTAAAATTCTGCTGGTTAACTTAGCGTTTTAGCATCTGTGTCATTGCCTTACAATGTGCTCGCTGTACAAAACATAAAGAAAATGGATGGGATATTACCTTCTGGAAACCATGTGAGTCGTCACTGCTGCGGTCTTTTTTGATGCTGTGGAGTGTTCCGTTCTTCCCATCGCTTGAAGAGAGGTATCGATATGGACGGAAGGAGAAGGAAATACATTGCCCCAGATTCAGAATATGAGATTCCATCAAGAACAAGGAGATACTGGAAAAGGAGGTTTGTGTTTTACTCCAACCTAGTCTAGTTAATTTACATTTTTAAATAGTTGTTTTGTATTTAGGCTACTGTTGTAGTTCTGTGGTTTGTGTGATTTTACAAGCTTGTGACTTAGCTAAACGTAGCTAGCATGATGCAGCACACTGGCTAGCAAACTTAGCCACTCATTTTCACGTCAAGTGTCTGTGTGTGTGTGTGTGTGTGTGTGTGTGGGGGGGGGGGGGGGGGGGGGGGTTGGCATACATGTTATACGCTCAGAACAGCCTCTGACAATAGATTTTTTTTCCATTCTTATTCTAGGAAGCTGGTTGAGGCCATCAACATGCATCTGTCAAAACAGGGAATGGTGAGTCATGAACATGACCTTTTGTGTGTATTTTTGTGACAATATGCTGCACTAAATGGCCACAATTTAATCAGATAACTGAAATAATAATCTTTCTTGATTAGTATCTATTTACAATGTTGAGCAAAGTCTTGTGTCAGACCCAATGTTTAGTAGGATAATCGGAAAGCCCTCCATTTGAGAGATTTGGTGGCAAAAACTTATCATTGCCATCCACTTTGCAGGCGGTTGGCATTTGGTCCTTTTTTAAGAGAGTATTATTTTTTTGCTATGTACAGCTTACTTCAGGTAATTATAATGCAATGCATCCAACATGAATGTATGTGTATGCAGTATAACCATGTATACCATTCATATGCTTTGTCTTAAACTGGATCAGGAGTCCTCTGACAATGGCTCAGAAGACGGACACGATGGTGGTGGAATTACTGTAAGTAATCTACTAATAACTACTACTAATCTACTGTTCTGTGTTTGACTGTTTCACTGATAGTACTTCCTCTAAGACTTCTCTGTTCTTACACAGCAGAACTTGGATCAGGAGTCCTCTGACAACAGGTCTGAAGATGCACATGATAGTGATGACATTACAGTAAGTATTATTTACTTTTGCCTGTGATATTGGATGACTAGAATATTGTTTTGAACCATTCTGTTCACTTCGCTTCCTCCTCTTGTAAGAGAGTCCCTTGGAACCTCTGTTACTGCTAAATAGTGTTGAATTATAAAATATATTTCACATAACACAGAATCAAAATAATCAGCCATGTATACCATTATGCTTTGTCTTAAACTGTTTTCTATTCTTACACAGCAGAAACTGGATCAAGAGTCCTCTGACCTCGACTCTGACAATGGCTCAGAAGACGGACACGATGGTGGTGGGATTACTGTAAGTAATCTACTGATAACTACTACTAATCTACTGTTCTGTGTTTGACTGTTTCACTGATAGTACTTCCTCTAAGACTTCTCTGTTCTTACACAGCAGAACTTGGATCAGGAGTCCTCTGACAACAGGTCTGAAGATGCACCTGATAGTGATGACATTACAGTAAGGAAATTTAACTGGCCAATGATCTCGCATATGATTTTGTTGTCTTCAAACTTACACTTGTTTGCTTTCTTTTTTCACCTAACCTGATGAGCTTAAGCCTTATTTTTACCCTGTATACACCAATGCCACAAACTTCCTAGAGTTTGTCAACTTTTCCTTGGACTTGTATTTTCCCCTTACAGAGCCTGCACACAGACCCTGAATCAGAAGAGCTACCACCAAATTTGAGCGAAACAACAGAGTCATCAATCTTCAGTTTTGAGGACAGTGTTGACCTTGGTGTGTTTGAACCACTATGGCAGTCTTTTACTGACTCTGAATCCATTGGCAGTGGAGAAGAATTTCCCATGGAAGACAGCACGGACAAGTCAGTAAATGAAGAATCACATTTGGGAGTAGACGTTAATGAAAGGCTTCCTCCAGTAAATGATGAGCCACTTTACACAGGCTCACAACTGACAAAAGCTCAGAGTTTTTTACTTATACTTTCATATGCTTTGAGACACTCACTTACTGGTGTGGCCCTGTCTGATCTTTTAGATTTGATTAATATCCACTGTCCAGAAAATGTTCTAACTTCAAAGCATCTGTTCCTAAAAGAGCTTAAACCAATACAAGGGCACCTAGAATGTCACATATACTGTCCTAACTGTGAATATTACATTGGTGACCAAGTCACTGAAGGGCAGTGTTCTGTATGTAACTCTACATGGGATAGAAACAGCTCACAGAAGAATGGCAATTTCTTCCTGTACTTGCCCATCCAAACACAACTGGAACATCTTCTTCAAAGAGAAGATATTGCATGTTGTCTTAAGTCAGGAAATGTCACATGTAATTCAGAAAGTTATGATGACATATGTTGTGGTAAAATGTATCATAATCTGAACAAAGATGGTGGCCCACTAGATAGTCCAAATGCATTCTCCTTAACATTAAATTGTGATGGAGTTCCAGTATTCAAATCATCTCAGTATGCAATTTGGCCATTGCAAGGGATGGTAAATGAGCTTCCTTATCATGTCCGTAAAGAGAATGTTTTACTTTTTGGCCTATGGTTTGGTGCTAAAAAGCCAAATGTTAATACATTTTTGAAACCATTCACAAAAGAGTGTCAGTCATTGTCAACGGTTGGCTTCAAGTTACACAGAAACAACACTGTGAATAACTGTAGAGTGATAGCAGCTGTTATGATGTGTGATTCAGTTGCCAGGCCCATTATGCAAAATATGACCCAATTTAATGGCCATTATGGGTGCAGCCTCTGCCTACATCCAGGTGAACAAGTTCCAAAGGGAAATGGAACCGTTAGGGTATATCCATACAAAGATGTTCCAAAAAGAGATCATGCTACAACCCTAACTGATGCAAGGGAGGCTGTGCGCACCACCCAATCTGTGAGAGGCATTAAAGGGGTCACATGTCTTGTCAACATCCCACACTTTGACATCATATCAGGAATGCCTCCTGACCATATGCATAATATACATCTTGGAGTTGTTAGGCAAATGACAAGCATGTGGCTGGATAGTGAACACCATGGGGAGCCATACTATATTGGTAATTGTATTCCTGAGCTCGACCAACAACTCATGAGAATTAAACCACCTTGCAATATCACAAGAGTGCCCCGCTCTTTTCAGCAAAGGAAGTTTTGGAAAGCCAGTGAATGGCAGAACTGGTTACTTTTTTATAGCATCTTTGTGCTAAAGGGAATACTCCCCCATGCATTTTACCAGCACTGGTTAATCCTTGTCACCTTTATGTATTTGCTATGTAAGGACACGGTCACATCAGAGGGGTTAAAAAGATGTGAAAAGCTAGTTGTTGAGTTTGTCAAACAGTTTGAAACACTGTATGGAAAGGCAAATGTGTCATTTAATGTACATTTATGTCTTCATTTGCCAGACTCTGTGAGAAATTGGGGACCTTTGTGGGCACATTCAGGATATATTTTTGAGTCTTTTAATGGGGAGATACTGAAGATGTTTCATGGCACACAGTGTGTTCCCCTACAAATAATGAAACAATTCACATATAGACAAGTGTTGCCTCTTTTGAAAAACAATGCACTTAGAAATGCTGTGCCTAAATGTATACAGCTGTATAACAACTTGACTGGTGAAAAAAAACTGAAACAGTTTGAAAGAGTAGCAGATCAAGTTGTGACCCTTGGTCTACACTTTGTGCGAAAACTTACTAACGAAGAGATGCTGGCTATGAGAGAGACATTTTCAGTCACCACGGATACAATTGTGAAAATATTCAG
The DNA here is from genome assembly GCF_046254945.1 of Alosa pseudoharengus. Lineage (NCBI taxonomy): Eukaryota > Metazoa > Chordata > Actinopteri > Clupeiformes > Clupeidae > Alosa > Alosa pseudoharengus. The sequence continues at coordinate 889,578 of NW_027468870.1, read as the reverse complement.
CAGGATTTTGGTCAAAGGAGAACTGTATTACTCAGAGCAATTCACTAGAGTAATGAAAAGGAACAGCTTCACTGTTTTGTTGGACAATGGACACATAATCACTGTGTATTATTACATTGTGGTAGAGAGACTTGATAACAGAAAATGTTTTGCTGTTGGAAGACGGTATGACAAATCACACAGTTCAGTTGCAAATTTAGAAAATGTGGTTGGCTTGAAAAGAGTGTTACAAGGCAGGAAACAGGTTTTTGATGTGATGAAATTCAATAGGAAATGTATGTTAGTTGATCTGCCACATTATGCCAACCTTTATGCATGTATTCCTCCACGTTCCAGTGTGGAGGACTGAAATGCCATGTTGATTATGAAATGTCATGAGAAAAAAAATGTTGAGGATGAAATGTCGTGGAGAAATAAAAAGTGGACTCTTGTACTTTTTGCTGTAATGATTTCTTTTAAAATACTCTGCCACTTACATTTTACCATATATGAATCAATACATAGCCATATATAGTCTATCCATATGGCTTTATAATGTAAAATATAATGAATGTCATGCCAAATGTGATTTGGAGCCTGGAGCTTGCTTAAGGCGAGACACGGCAGGTGAAAACATCGTTTTTTCATGCACTGGTCAATTTCGAGATTTTGAGCTAGTCTGTTACCTTAGCATGTATTCTATCACACTACTACAACAAAAAAGTCCGATTTACACATTTAGGTGTTTATTTCATTATATTGTGTCTACTCGCGCCTGTATATTTATCCTAAATTCAGCAAAAGTTAGCATTCTAACCTTGCATGCACTCCCGCGACTGTGACCCAAAACATATCGTGTATAGTACCGTTGGAAAGCTCTGTTTTTCCTGTATCACGCTATGTGATCCATATATGGACACTTCCTTTGTATCAGCAACCAATCGCGAAAGTTCAAAGACGAGGCTAGGCTGAGAACGGAATCTCATTGGCTGTCTTTCAAGGCTGTTTTCTCAAAACGAGTTTCCTCTCCCACTCTGAGCAAGGAAACTCCACTTCAGAAGCACTTACATACACCAAACTTTCTAGACTTATGCCTAACTATATTTCGAAGATATTTACAGAGGGGTTTGTTGATATATTATTCCTAGCCTGACTTACATGACATTTTATGCCTAAAAACATGGCAAAAATCGATTTTTTAGGGCTATTGACATTATATTCTGATTTACAGGATAACTAAAGTAGATATTCATAAATCCCTCTGTAAATTTTTCAACATCTATTATCTGAACACAATGAAAACATAATTTTGAACCTGGCTGTATCCAATGCTCAGGTTTCTTGTTTTAAAATGTATGCAAATTAGCGCATATTTAATTAGATAATGCCTAATTTGCATATGTAAACATTAAATTACAGAAAACTTGTAATACATTTTTTTCTCATATTAATGTAAGTAATCAACTGGGTAAGTTTCATAGTGATATCTGCTTGTTAAAAATGTTACCCTATTCACCTGTAGTGTCTCGCCTTAACTCATAAAAAAAATACTTTGTTACAATAAACATACATGCAATAATGTAATACAGGTTTGTTTGCACAGCAATACACTCTAAAATATATTAATCAATACATAGCAATATGTTGTCCATCCATGTATTGCTATATATTTTCAAATATATGTCTAAGTTTCTCATATATTGAAATATATTTCCCAATGTATTGCAATATAAATTCTAGTGTATTGCAATATACTTTTGTTTCATAAGGGAAGACATAATGTTTTACACACACACACACACACACACATATAACACTGAGACAAAGACATAATGTTTTACACACACACACACACACACACATATAACACTGAGACAAAGACATACTGTTTTACACACACACACACACACATATAACACTGAGACAAAGACATAATGTTTTACACACACACACACACACACACATATAACACTGAGACAAAGACATACTGTTTTACACACACACACACACACACACATATAACACTGAGACAAAGACATAATGTTTTACACACACACACACACACACACATATAACACTGAGACAAAGACATAATGTTTTACACACACACACACACACACACATATAACACTGAGACAAAGACATAATGTTTTACACACACACACACACACACACATATAACACTGAGACAAAGACATAATGTTTTACACACACACACACATATAACACTGAGACAAAGACATAATGTTTTACACACACACACACATATAACACTGAGACAAAGACATAATGTTTTACACACACACACACATATAACACTGAGACAAAGACATAATGTTTTACACACACACACACATATAACACTGAGACAAAGACATGATGTTTTACAAGAACAAATAACAAACAAGTGCAAGTACAACACACACACACACACACATACACACACACACACACACACACACACACACACATACACACACACACACACACACACACACACACACACACACACACACACACACACACACACACACACACACACACACACACACACACACACATACACACACACACACACACACACACACACACACACATACACACACACACACACACACACACACACACACACACACACACATACACACACACACACACACACACACACGCACACACACACACACACATACACACACACACACACACACACACACGCACACACACACACACACACACACACACACACACACACACACACACACGCACACACACACACACACACACACACACACACGCACAAGCACACACACACACACACACACACACACACACACACACACACACAGACACACACACACAAACACGCACACACACACACACACACACACACACGCACGCACAAGCACACACACACACACACACGCACACACACACACACACACACACACACACACACACACGCACACACACACACACACACACACACGCACAAGCACACACACACACACACACACACACACACACACACACACACACACACACAGACACACACACACAAACACGCACACACACACACACACACACACACACACACACACACACATAGACTTGTTGCACACTGTTTTCCCTTTACATATAAAAACATACATTTCAGAAATAATAGCGTTTTTCTTTTTTTTTTTTTCATTAGTGCAAGAGACTATCACATATGCGTTGCAACATTGTTTTTATCTGGGTAAGGTCTAAATCTCTGTTTGAAGTAGCAGTTGCATAAGTAGGCCTAGTAGTCTGACCTAAGTTCTGCCCAATTCTGATATTGCTTCTATCAGACCTTAGGAATCTCTCCCTGTTTAATGCAGTGTCTTTTAGTTTTTTTGCGAAAAGTTTCATGCCCCCCTTGTGGATGTGTACATTGTCATATAAATGGTTTGTGGTAATGTCATTATGATGTGCCATCTTTACGTTTGGTGTCACGTCACAAAAGGACATCACTTTGGCATTGATTTTTTCTATGACGCTTTTAGGTATATCGCGTCTTGGGAGTAAAGATGAAATGATTACCTTAGCGTCAGGGTGTTTTTGTGTGGCAATTTTTACAGTATTGATTAAGGCCTCCGCCACATCAGTTCTTCTTGCATTGAGGTCATTTGTCCCTGTATGTATGATAATGTGGGATGGATTACTCAGTGAACCTTTCTGCAGAATATCCTTTGCTACTTGTGTTGTTGGACACCAAAGTTTGTTGACGTTGCTCTTCGGGAAGAGTCGTCGTTGGTCCAGGTGATTCCCGTTGGAGTCACACAGGATGAAGATGTTGTCCTTTGCAGGCTCCATCCTTTGTTGGCCATGGCTCATGTTAGAAGGTGATGAGGAGGTTGTGATGCTACAGATGTTTTGTTGATGTTTGGGAGGTTGAAAGTCTCGACGAGGTAGTGCCGGTGGTTTAGGTATTTCAGCGGAGTGAGTGTGTGTCAGACAAGATGATTTTGTCATTCAGCTCTCTGCTCCTGCAGTCCAAGAGTTGATTCCTCAGACTATAGCTGTGCTGCTCTCTCCTCAACAGCTTCTCCTTCAGGGTCCTCACTTCTTCCTGCAGGCACTCTTGGCTGGCAATCTCCAGCTGCCTGACTTGAGGGGGTTGTGCTGGAGGTACAAGCGTGTCAGCAGAGTGAGTGATACTGTCAGACAAGATGGTTTCATCTTTCAGCTCTCTGCTCATACTGTGCCGCTCTCTCCTCAACAGCTCCTCCTTCAGGATCCTCATCTCCTGTCGCAGTTCATGGTTGGCCTCCTCCAGCTGCCTGACTGCCAAGCAGAGTTGTTGTATCATGTCCGTGTTTGGGTGGATGATTTGGCTCTGGAGGTGCTTTAAGTTGTCAGTGGTTTCCTCTTTGAATATTGTGTAGTCCTGCTCAAGTTCGACCAAGGTATTTCTCAGTTCTTTGGTGTCAGGGGAAGAAGGTGTCTTGGGGCCTATATCACTAGACATGTTGATGGTAGGGTCAGGCTTATGTTGATTGTCTAACACAGCTCCTGATGGAATCACTTTGGTTCCCACCCCCGGATCTTTCTTGTATTTTTGAGCGGTACTTTTGAGATCTTTGAACTTGCACTGAAATTGGGTGAGGCTGGCTTCGGTTCCTTGTACCATAACAGTTCCATTGTGGTACAGGTTAACGGTCAGTTTAAAGTCCTTTGCCCCCTCTAGTGTTATCTGCTTTCCTTTGCTGATTCCTCCTTTTCTTACACATTTCCAGGCAGTGCTGAGGGTGGTGTGCCATGTATCAAGATTATGGGTAAAGAATAGGAAGTTACACAAGACTTTGTTGTCATCGGGTCCCATGTAATCTGAGATAAGGATTTCAGGATTTTCTCTCATGATACTTTCTTTCATTTGTTTCTTTTCACTTGCTGATTTTACTTTGGATATGTTATTTCTAACTCATCTTCAGTTTTGAATGATGCCTCTGCTCTGGTCCTGTTTACTTCCAATACGTTAGACCGGCACATCCGGGAACTTGACTCGTGACAAACGTTCCCGCCCCTTTCGGGGGGAAAACAAACAACCCCTCTCATTAACTCCAATGCAAATTAGGGTCAATAAACGTAATTCGTACAGAAATCGCAGGAGTAAATATATTAACAAAAAATACTACAAATCAATATGACCACTCAATACATAACCACTTTGCCGGTTGTTGACCGTGAAAGATACCTACAAAAGCTTAATTCAATTAATATAAAAAACATGTCCCTTCAGTCTCCCGAGTACGAAGTGGTGCAACAACCCCACTCAGTGGCCAGAAGTGTCATACCCGGACATTTACACGTATCTCATCGAGTCTCCAGGTAAGTAACTAAATTGTTTTCCTGTATTTTTGCCTTCATATTTGAATTTTAATGTAGTGTAGTTGACTCACAGGCTCAGATGTAAAGTATGTTAGTTAGATAATTCCGAGATATGATAATTTCTGTCATAGCCGTTAAGTGTTAGCCTAGGTTTCTGTTTTCTTTGGTCTGATTCATTTTTGGTGTAACGTTAGTTGTTTGTCTTTTGAAGACTAATGAACGATATTATAATTTCATAAAGATTTAATAACTAGGCTAATATTTATTTGCCAGCAAAGCTGTAGCCTAACCCACCTGGATTAAGGTGCAGCTAGCATAACAAACTTATATTTGCTCAAATGTTTTATTTTGACATTACAGGAATTTACACAGCAAGCAGAATGAAGAATTTTAGATCTCTTGAGGCACACATATTTTTCACTGATGGATGGGTGCATACAATCTATCATAATAAACCTGATGAATCAGATTGCACCATCTTTAAGAACCAAGTCAAGCCATCTTATAAATTTACTGAAAAGTGTCACAACACCTGGGTTGCTGTCAGAAGTGACGGGAATATCCTTGCCGCCCATTGTGACTGCATGGCAGGGTGAGTGATAGAGGAAGAGTGATGGGGAAAGAGCAGTTTGGGGGCTTTGTAGAGGTAAAAAGCCTAAGGGCCAATGTATTTGATCAATAAACCTAATTATGATTCCTTTTTCAGACTTGGAGAAACCTGCTCACATGTTGGGGCAGTACTTTTTAAGTTGGAAGCCTGTGTCCGCCTGGGATACAACAAAGTTGCATGTACCAGTGTTGCCTGTGCCTAGAATGGTGTCTCAACCAAAACAATTGAGCCTGCAATGATTAAGGACATTGAATTCTACAGTGAGCAAGCAAAAAAAAAAAGAAATGTTAAAAAAAGAAGACCCATTCCAAAAGCCTCAGCCGCACAGCAAAATCAATTCCTGCAAATGCTCTGTAACACCAAGGAGCTTCCCATTGGTCTCAGTTCTTTTAAAAGCTATGCTGATGTCTTTGCCCCTGTACCCTGGTACAACAACTTGGAAGGTTTCACGGAAGAGCAGTGTTCTTTTGTGGAAGAAGAGACAAAAGGACAAGCAGCCTGTAAAGCTTGGCATCGGCATCGCGTGGGCCGGATCACAGGTTCAACTGCACATAGGGTTTTGCACACATCCCTTGACAGGCCATCAAAAGCACTAATTAATGACATCTGTAGTTGCTCATCCATCGTTCTTGGCGTTCCGTCTTTGCAGTGGGGCAAGGACCATGAGGTGGATGCCATTAATACCTACACTGTAACAAGATTCCGTGATTTTCACAGCATCACTGCTGTTTTTGGGTAAAATGTGTACTGTATTTGTGAATACAGTATGTTGCTGTGGTTTCGCTATGAATTATGGTCAAAAACGGTCAAACTACAGTAATAAAAATTTGCTGCGAATCATAACACAGTAATAAATCTGACTCCTCCCTTGTCAGCTTTTTGAAAATTTTGAAAAAACATGGCGGAAAATCAGTTGGGGTTTTCTGTTTTCTTTTTGCACATAAATACAAAGTTAAGCTCCCAGATAGCAAGGTGACATTGATATTATGTTGATTTTCCATCCAAATCATCATTTTGAAAAGATATTGAAAAGTCATGGATTTATGGTTTACTGGGAAATTTTGACGTGGTGATTGAAACGTGCACCGCGCGACGACGTTTGAACTGTCCGGCGGGAGATCATTTTCAGGGTTGCCAGATTGGGCGGTTTCCCGCCCAATTGGGCGGTTTTGCAATCTATTTTGCGGGCAAAAATGGGTTTGGGCGGGTGTATAAAAATTGGGCTGGTTTCGGATCAGTTCGGCGGGTTTTTGTAGCCGAAACACATAGGCACTTCAGACCCTTCTTCCAGCGACCCTCAGCAGGCAGCAGTCTCTCACTCACTCACTCACTCACACACCCTCTGGCTGACGTGCCCCCTAAACTCACAACAGACACTCTCAGCTCACGTCACCTTATGTATCGAAACATGCATTCTAGCTATAAATGGCATAGTGCATGGTATTTCCATAACCGCGAGATATGCGCTTCACAATGACGGCAATAAGTTGTTAGATATTCATAGCAGACAGTAAAGCCCAGCAGTAATTTATCTAAAATAACACATATTAAGTACCATTCATGATGTTGTCAAATATTGAAGTTGTGGGAAGTTTAAGCTGTATGTTTCTTTCGTCCCCCATGTCGTTTCATTTATCCCGGCCAGGAGGGACGAATGAAACAAAACGCACGTTCGATTTCTCCTTAAATAACTACTGAATGGTTTTGTTCAGACCTGAAAATGCAACTGTATTTGACAGAGGACAGATGTAGGTTGCTTGTGACAAAATATTAGCTTTCAGTGTTTTACGATGTCTTTGTAAATTACGTTTAATTAAAAAGTGTTTCAGTCTGGTTCTCCCCTACTGCGGCGCAAACCGCCCTTCAAACACACAGCTCGCGGGGTTTTCAAATTTAGCTAGCTGACTGACAATATCAATATGCCAAAGTGGGCAAAGATCATTTTCTCATTACAGTCAATCTCTTTATGAGGGTGCACACTGCTGAAAGATTACCTACGAGACAGGATGGACTTTCCCCTTCTTTCAGGGTTGATGGATGTGCGCACAGGTCTTGCGCGAATGGCTTGACATAGGACTACGGCCCACGTTCCGTCCAGCCCGACAGTTGTTGAGGAAGTTTGACAAAGCCTACTAGAACTTTTTAATTATTTTTAGGCCTAATAACAATTGCTCAAAGCAATTTTCACGAAGGGCCTAGGCCATAGGCCTATGTTTTTTGTGTAGAGATGGCCCGCCATGCATGAACGTTCTGCTTCTGCAGCGCACTGACACCCCTGTTCGTTCAACTCGACTTTCATGAAAACTCTAGGTTTAACTGCCTGTCAGGTAGGCCTACTAATTGTTCTAAATTACAGGTGTCAAACTCAAGTTTGCCTTTAACCTATATCTGGCGTATGAAAATATTTTTTGCGTGTATAGAGTTGCCATGCATGAACGCACTGCTTCTGCAAAGAGCGCACTGACACTGTCCTAAATAGCCTATGTTCAGCGCGATTTTCATTAAAACTCTAGGCCTAACTGCCTGTCTCAAGGAATAGATAGCGCCTATGTATTAATTAATTGTTCTAAATCACAGGTGTCAGACTCAAGTTTAACTCAAGCCTTTAGCCTACATTTGGCGTAGGCCTATGAAAATATTTTTTGTAGCCTAGAGCTGGCCCACCAGTTATGAACGCACTGCCTCTTCAAAGAGTCGACACCCCTGTTCTATAATCAATGCGATTTCATCTAATACATGAATATGCATGTCATGTTGCTATTATAAATAATTTAAATGTTGTGCGTTAGGCTATTTTGTATGTTCATATCCACTCAATGTTTGTATGTTAGGCTAGCCTACTGAATGCTTTTGTTCCAAGCGTCTATTGACACAGACTCATTGATAGTCTACGTTTATTGCATTATTTTCCGTAACATAAGCTTATAGAAGAATAGTCTGACTGAGGTCCGTGTAGCCTACTTTTGCGTTCATTTGATTGAATATTGTTTCTGAAATTGGCTAAGGCTAAGTCCAAAAATGGGTAATTTTAAAGCTTGTTAATGATTTCAATGTGTTTAAATGAGAAACAAGCAAAAGCAAATTTGGGCGGTTTTTTGTGCATTCTCGCGGTTTTTGGCGAGGCTTTGGGCTGGAAAACCTTGCTGGCATCTGGCAACAGTTCAGTCAGTCAGACCAACGGTGTTCAGCACTCTGACAAGTTCGCAGCTCCACCTTAATGGTAAGCAAGCATTTATTTATGTAGCAGCTAACGTTAATGTTTCATTGTGAAAGTGTACTACATTAAATTCGGGCATGTGTACAGTCTATGTACGTTGTACTGTCTAACTTACAACTCATCCATGCTTGTTGGATCAACTAAGTAGTAGCAGCTAACGTTAGGCTAGCTATCATAGTTGCTGTGACGGTGGCATTAACGTTAATGTTTTATGTTACGTTAACGTTATGGCAGTCTCATTTATATTAGGCCTACCTTAGTTCTCAGTAAGTTACAGTTTATTATATTCATATCATTTATATAAAACATTCACTAACGTTAGTAGTGCTAGGCCTAGTATGTTACTGTCACAAATGTTAGGCTGAAGATGATGTGCTGCTGGTTAACGTTAACGTGGAGGTTTAGCTGACTTATGTAACGTTAACTCCCCGTAATCATGTACGGTTTTGTGAGTTTAATAGGCGAACTTTAGCAATATTGATATAAGTTAACTTTAAGTCACATCTGACTATCATTAACCGTTGTTCGGACGAACAGCGCGAATGGCTGTTGCTGCAAGCAAACATCATCAATGAGCTCACCCAGCTGGCTAACGTTAAATATACCTTGCGAAACTGAGTTATGCTAACACCATCTTCAGCCTGGCATTTTGACAGTAAACTCAAAAAACATACAGTATATATATATAAATGATTATTCTAAAGTTTCCCTTGTAAGTAGCCTTCAGTTTCAGTTGAACATTGTTATCTAACACGATTTATCTTTTCTTCTTCTATTTCTGCTAGGTGCTGCTTCACTCTGCTACTGGTGGTGGATCAGGCTGACTGCAACCGTTGGTCTAACGTTAGGATGCAGCACACGAGAATTTCTAAACGGAAAAAAGTGAATAAATGTACTTGCTTTTCAAACTGATAACAAGTTGTCAATGGTTATTTATGCAAGTTTGTGTAGCCTAAACCATAACTAGGCCTAGCCAAATTTATCCTGGCTGTAGATAAAGCAGGATATGAATTTCCCAAAATTACTGTATATAATATTACAGCACTGGTATTACTACTGTACTTAGTTACAGTATGATCCATAAGTACTGTGATTAAAAATACGGTAGACAATTCAATGCTGTATACATTACAGCACTGGTAGTACTACTGTAGTTTGCATTTACAGTATCAGGCATAGGTACTGTGATTTCATATACAGTAGGTGTACTGTAGAGTGAAATACAGCAACTTGCTGGTTATTTGCTGCCAGCAAGTTGCTGTAAATTTTACGTTAAACTTTTTACAGTGTATAAATATGTTCTCGGTCTGTGCAGTGCTACACCCAACACGTCACCTTGCATCATTGCTTCAGGACTGAGGATTCAGATTGAGGACATTTCAAAACCCCACAATAACCTAAAGGTAGACACAGCTGGGTTTAGAATATCTCAGGAGAGGCCTTACATCGGGGTGTCATGTGATGGATATGTCTCATGTGAGTGCTGTGGCAATGGCGTGGTGGAAGCCAAGTGTCCCTTTAAGTGGGCAAATGAGGGTTCTACCAACTGGACAGAGGGCCACCTGGACACATTGATCTCCTTAAAAAAAAATCATACATACTATACACAGGTACATTTGAAACTATGTTTTATCTGTTACACAGGTACATTTTAAACTTTGATCCTATGTGCTATGTCTAACAGTGGTTCACAGAGAAATGTAATTTATCTTACAGGTCCAGATGCAGATGTTCACCTGCCATGCAAAATATGCAGATTTTATAACATGGACCCCACAGCAGAGCAGTATCTTCCGTGTTGCCAGAGATGAGGATTTCATCGTGAAAAGCCTAGATGTAATAAGCAGGTTCTGGGCTGGACATATATACCCACGTCTGACAGGAGCCTCATCCACCACAATGGACCAGGAAGTGGTTTGATTTAAAAAAGTTCAAAGGTCCATTTATTTCCTTTTATAAGCAATTAATCAAGATATACAGTATTAAGAAAATAAGAAAACACTACTTCTAGGCAATTGATCTATATGGCTTTTATTGTGCTGATTCTGCATCCCCAACTCTCTCATGGTTGAACACCACGCTTGGTGACATGTTTAATAAGGCAGCACAAACATGTACAATTTTATCAATTGTTGCAACCTCTTTGTTCTCCATTTCATCTCGCAGGGACTTCACGAACTGGACAGGAAGTGGGCCATCAAGAACATGGAACCTATTTTTCAGTGCACCAATGACGCGTTCTACGAGTAAAACAACATAGATGAAACCATGCTTGCATTCTAAATGTGTAGTGTTTGTACAGGAGTATGGGTATTTTGCAGTGTGTGTGTTGGTGGGGGCAGAAGGGTGGTGGATGGGTGGTAGAGAGGAATGTTGTGTGTGGTGTGTAGAAAGATGTATAACAGATCCATGGGGTAGTGGGGGATGTATGAAGTGCTGAAAGTTAAGTGTGTGCGTGTGTATGTGTGTGCGCGCGCAGTGCATTGTGCTGATGATGTATGTGAGTGTGCAAAGTAGTGCGTGTTTAAATGAAAATGTCTTAGCGTGATTTAAGTTAAGTTTATTTAAGTTTACTTATGATACGTCCAAAAAAATACTGTATAAGTTAATAAACCCATGATATTGCACTATATCCTAATGTGTTGTTCCTTAGTTTGCAAAAAAAACCAAAACATTGTGAACAACTTAGCGATATGAATCCGCACATTGGATTTCAGTCTGGATTCTTCCACTTCTCTTCCTGACAGCTGTTTCCTCCCCTTTGTAAATGCTGGAGTAATGAGATGTGCACCTAACAATGCAAAGTCCTCTTGAAGTGTAAAACCTCGATCAGCTAAGACCTGGAACACATAGACAATCCAAACAGATATCAGGGCAGTTCTACCTATCCTCATTTTCTTCACTTCTGCAAATGTGTTTAGATTGAATAGTGTACATTACCTGATCTCCAGGTTGGTGGTACAGGTGGGATATGAATCCTGACTGTCTAACAATCTTGACATCAGATGCTCTGCCACCCCATCCCTTCGATAAAAACGTGACACTCCCAGCTGGGTTACAAGCAATGAAGTACTTCACCGTAGCCCACTTCTTGTAGTGAGAGTACGTCTTTGCTCTGTGTAGAAGTAAAAATAAAAAAAACAGTTTTTCATTACAAATCAATCAGTAAAATTATGGTGCATTGTTTAACAATCAATAAAACTGAAATACTGTTCACAATATTTGTATTTACCTTGCCTTCAATTTCCTTGAATATTCGATGCGTATCTCAAAACAGTCAATGATGGATGTTAGCTGTGGGAATTTCGCTTTCATAACAGGAGACATTGCAGTAAAGATACATTCCCTGTCTGGCCAATGAATGAGAAATGTTATTTTGGAATGCATGATATTGATCCATCTGGTTAGCATGTCAGTCACGGTTGAGGTTTTCATATCCAGGACATGACAGAGAAGGGAGATTGATGGGTTTTGTCGAAGTTTGAGCAATGTTATAAATAGTTGGTCTTGTGTAGGCACTTTAAAGCTTCTTCCTTTTATAAACTGGAGTAAAAAATCGTGTAAACACACAAACACTGTCCAGCTGAGACCCGTCATAGCTTTGCATTTACGGTCGTCTCCCTCCACAGCTCGGGCACTTAAGCGTTCTCGGGTGATGTTCTGGCACTCATCTCTGGCCTGGTCTCTCTCTCGTCTTAAAAGGTCGATCTCCGCCATCATTTGTGCCCTCTCGCTCTCCACCAGGGGCTTCGCGAAACCAGTTTCATTCACGCCATCACCATCACTGCATTCGGGTTCCCCAGGTGCATCGGATGAAAGAGACACCGCCACCGAGACACCGCCGTCACATGATGTTAGCTCACTGTTTTTCTGCTTAACACTCTTCTTTGGTCCCTGGGCTGCACGTTTGATGGCACTTAGGAAACGTTTAACTTTTGCGGCATGTCTACCAGTACCGGTTCACTTGGCTTGTTCTAAGGGAAGGTTTTCCCCTCAAAAGGAGCGTGGCGCAAACAACCTGCTCTGTGTGACGCGGGTCCGGTTGTAAGGGTGCATTCAGAGCACCTCGGAATGACAAGGACCGCCCCCATGGCTACTTTGTTTTTCCCACAGCAAGTGTTCATGTGCTTTGCCGTCGAAATGTGTGACAAACATGGATGCCACAACAAAGGTTAAAACATACACTCACTAATCCTAAACAAACAACTGTATTTGCTTAAAATATAGTGTAAGATGCTCGTGAAAGAAAGATATGCAGCTTTCAAGTGACAAAAACGGCAAATTACCAAGTTCACATTAAAACTGTTGGACATGAAAGGCCACATGGACTACAAACGAACTACAACGTGACGACAAAAGTGATGACGAGCCCCTAACTGGGCAACTCTGTTAGCAAAATCTAGCCCCAGTTTCCGACCTCTGACTCACACATTAAGTGACGTGAATGACGCGAAATGATGATGTTTTCACTCGGAGAAAGGTTTTTCCGAAGCCCATGAACGCTAGGTAAGTATGCAGTAGCCATTGTGATGTCACCGACTGGCAGTTTGGCTAATCCTGCTAGCACTTAACTTGTATATTCTTGATAGGTTTTCTGCTTTTCTTGAGCTTTAGGGACCGTTCGTAATTTATAAACGGGGTCACCGGAGGAAAATAGGGGAGGGTCATGTCTTTTTATTCTTTGTTGAGGGGAGGGTCACCTAACTTTTTTTGTCAAGGAGGGGGGGGGTCACCCATCTTTTGTATTAATGAAAACAGCAAAAAGTGGCTTGTTTGATAGTTGATTTCTGTCGCCATATAACGTTCTCTTTCGTTCCATAGCTCTGTCAATATTGAACAATGAAAATAAGGGAGATTTCCCGGGTTTCTCATGCAAAATACGGAAAATGTCAACATCCGTCCCCATTAACGTTGGAAGGGTTGGAGCAACAAAGTAGCCTAGTTTATTCATGCTTAACAGCCTATATCCATTTGGTCAACTTTATCCAGCCCTAAAAAAAGCTAACTTTGGTTTACTTGTAGTTTACCGTGTAGCCATAGCCTAACTTTAAACAGTGTGCATGCTTATAAAGCATACTTGTGCTTCATTCATCCACACATCCAGCTCCTAACGTTTTGACAAGCATTTCTACCAATTGACCTTGTTCCTGCCCATCTCTAGCTTTGCTGTCTCCATCCTTTCTGTTTTTGTTGTTTGCAAAAAAATATATAGTAGCCTAGGCCTATTTATTGGTAACCAGCAACAAGTGCAATTTGTTAATCGCTGTCATTCTCTCTCCTGCCAACAAAAATGTGTTACGTTCCAAGTAGCAGTGCGTAATTCTGCTTCATAAAGCAGAATACAGAATACAAATACATTGGTCATATAAATAGCCAGTTTATGGTCTACAGTGTAGGCTAGAGTTGGTAAGTTATGGTAGGCC
>NW_027468870.1:865000-870000 GCF_046254945.1 Alosa pseudoharengus | reverse complement strand
ACTCATGAAAACGCACAATATGGACATTTTATGTCCAGTGTCTACTTCCTGCGGAAACTCAGGCGAGCAAGTGCTCCACCAGCCATCATGACCACATTCTACCGAGGCACCATTGAGAGCATCCTCTCCAGCTGTATCGCTGTGTGGGGCGGAAGCTGCACTGAATACAACAGGAAAGCCCTGCAGCGCATAGTGAACACAGCTGGAAAGATTATTGGTGCTTCACTCCCCTCCCTGAAAGACATTTACACCACCCACCTCACCCGCAAGGCGACCACAATTGTGGGTGATGCAAGTCACCCCGCTCACAATTTGTTTGATCCACTGCCCTCTGGGAAGAGGTACAAAAGCCTGCGCTCCCGCACCACCAGACTCACCAACAGCTTCATACACCAGGCTGTTAGGATGCTGAACTCTCTCTCCCCCCTCCACCCTACATAACATCCTGGACTTTGGACCCACAATGGCTGCCTTGCACTACTCCACTTGCACTACTCCACTTGTACACTTGCACACTTTGCAGTTTGCAACTTGTTGTTGTCCTGTTGTCCTGAAAACACAACACTTCTGCTGCTCTTACATAACTTGCACCACTATGCCACTTGCTTACTTAGGTCAAACAGAACTACCTCAGCCATTTATTGGCCTGACTTTGCACTATTATATTGACTGTCTACTGTATGCACAATTGCACAATTTCAACCCAATTTTGCTGCTCTTATTTCTTCATTGTATGTGCCTTCTTATTTACTTTTTATTGTTTACTTGAATGTTATGTTTGTCTGTGGACTTAATTGGTAAAATATGTCTTGTCTCCACCGTGGGATAGTGAGAAACGTAATTTCAATCTCTTTGTATGTCTTGACATGTGAAGAAATTGACAATAAAGCAGACTTTGACTTTGACTTTGATTTTATCTGGACATTTTATCAAAACTCGGTTGCCGCTTTGGGTTGAATCATTGACGCATGCACGTCAGCTCAAAACCAGGCCATTTTCGTGGGTCTATCACTAGGTGGCAGTCTCGCCAGGTCACTTCCCGGAAACTTTACAGGCAACACTTCATATTTCATGAAAGACATTATATCTCCATTTCTAGAAAAAAAACCAAGTGATTTTGATGAAAACTAGCCACTGTTTAGCTTGGGATTTCTCAGGAACAGAGGCCTGTAGAAATACACGGTTTACACCCACCGAGAGCTTAAAGTCTCACCTTTCAAACGAGCCATTGTATGTGTTCATAGCTATAACACAGAATATGCTGTGGCTGTACAAAAATCATCAACAATGGTCTAGATTGCTGGCACTCTAGGACAAAGCTCCCGAAAACAGCTTGGCATTCAATGAGTTAATACAAATACATCTATCAGCAAATCACTCCACAGACAAAGGACTACCACTAGGTGTCGCCAAATGCAACGTCAAGTTTCGCAGTGCACTGCCAGACCTGATGAATCTGAAGGCTTATCATGGTGGTGTGGGATTTTCACTGCCTTTAAAGCTACCTCTTCAGACAGACAATATAGACAGACAATATATATGTGATGGTTACGTCTATGGTCAGCCCATGGGTGCATAACTCCACACACCTGTCCAGCCGGGACTTATTACATAAAGAGCTAGATAATAGCACAAAAAGTCTTTAATTATTACCAAGTGGCCCAGTTGCGTTGCCTTGCTGGATAATGGCTGTATTATGTGATCCAGGGCAATAGCAATGCCAGGCAGGCAGGCAGCAGCAGCACTGGACTTCAGTGTGTCTGTCTACTGGAGTGGACAGACAGACAGACACTGCTGAAGACTGCAGATTAGGACGTTACATAATCCCCTTGAGCAAATCTCGACATGTCATTCTTGGAATAGAGCCGTTGGCCTTCCTGTAGTCAGACTAATGACTGACCATCCTGAGGGGGCCCAAGAGAGGCCAGAGCATGGACAGTAATGAGGCCAAATCAGTAGGCCTATAAATGACCATGCTGTTGCTCAAATGTGACGCCTTATGGATATAATTTGACACATGAAAATGACAATAACATTTAAGCACTGCCAATGATAAGCCTCACTAGTCTACAGTAGGCTCCCCTCCAGAATTATTGCCACCTTTGGTAAAGTTGACTAAAAACAAGTATAAGTAATAATATTTTGGTAATATTTTGAAGAAAAATACAACCTTGAAGGGAAGCAAATGTATTCTGACAAAAATAAAGAAATATGTTTAACAAATTATTTTTATAGCCTAGGCCTACCTTTACCAAAGGTAACAGTGCTTTACCAAATATGGCAATAATTCTGGTGGGTAGGCTACTGTAGGCTATATGAAATTGTAAAAATGCAAGGATGCAATGGTAGCAAGTGAAAACTATTCGTGTGTGACAAACAGGCCTACATGATGTAATGAGTTATTACCTAAACTTCAGCCCGGGTTAGGTGTCCGCGCTGTCTCTGAGTATCTGAGTTACCTAAACCTCGGCCCGGGTGTCCGCACTGTCTCTGAGTATCTGAGTTACCTAAACCTCGGCCCGGGTGTCCGCACTGTCTCTGAGTATTTGAAAAGATTCCCTCTACCGGTGACGGGGTTCTGGACACTGCTCCGCCCACACGCTTTCAGATGGATTAGCCTCGAGATCTCGTACCGAGAGTTGAGTGCCTGATGATTCACTGTTCTACAGTCTTTGGAAACACACGAAACTACCAATAAGTGATCGTAAGGAGAATAGGCCTATACACACTGGCAGCTGGACAGCACGGCTAATGTCTTTATGTTTAATTATTTTAAAATGAGGAATTCCTGTTGAGGGTGCAAATCGTTACGAGCGTCTTTTTTGACAGGGAAACCTGTTGGGGCAACATTTTGTAATAATTCGTCCTACAAAACGTCGATTTAGTGTAACTGCACAAGAGTGCTCCCCGTCCAAAACTACAGAAATCTTGCACTTTGCGGAACTCGTTTCGGTAACCTTGTGTGAAGCGGATTAAGCAGGTGTGGAGGTGAGTGTTTACAGGCTACGCATGTTTGGGGATTAACTCCCATTACCTTACAGTGTCACATTGTTCTGGCGATCACACACACACACACGTAGCGTACACATACACAGAGATTCATATTTTCGCTGACATTGTCAGAGGTGGTCTGTGTGAAATCTCTAAAGTGTGGACTCCATTTAGCAATACTGGGGAGCGCTTTCGGAGCAGAGCGCTACGACCTGGGCTCACTCCCCGCGTTCTGGGGCTTAGGAGATCTAGTCAGCAGATCTGGGAATATTCAGAAGGGACTCTGCAGACTCTGCCTGTACTCAGTTTGTTTCTGTGTGATTTAGGGATTATTTATAGTGTTTTCTTGCTGGGTTTATTTATAGTGTTTTCAAACATCTGAAAACAGCAATGAAGCGCTGTTAGCCAACAGTGTGTGTTATGGCACAATAATGCCCTCAGAAAACACACTCATTTTCCTTCTTGAATATCCTACTGTAGCATGATAACTAAAGTGAGTATCCTACTGTAGCATGATAATAATAATAATAATAATAATAATAATAATAATAATAATAATAATAATATAATAAGCTTTATTTGTATAGCACCTTTCATACACAGAATGCAGCTCAAAGTGCTTTACATTTGAAGCATGTAACACAATAATAGTCAGTCAGTTATTATCAATCACTTTTCTTCATTGCTGGGGCCGTTTATGATCCACTCAGCAATATATAAAAAATATAGAAAATGACATGTCATAAGACTGGCAGCCTTAACCCTTTACCCCCCACAAGCACGCCATATGGCAACTGTGGCAAGGAAAAACTCCCATATTCCAGGAAGAAACCTTGAGCAGAACCTGACTTAATAGGGGGAGCCCATCTGCTTCTGGCTGGCTGCGCCCTCCAATAGCAGCAGATGTAGAATAATCTGAAAAAGTAGTCTACAGGATAAGATGAGTTAACTAAAAGCTTTCCTGTACAGGTATGTTTTCAGATCTTTTTAAAAAATATTTACTGAACTCGCCTGCTTGATGTACAGAGG
Source organism: Alosa pseudoharengus (assembly GCF_046254945.1). Lineage (NCBI taxonomy): Eukaryota > Metazoa > Chordata > Actinopteri > Clupeiformes > Clupeidae > Alosa > Alosa pseudoharengus. The sequence continues at coordinate 865,980 of NW_027468870.1, read as the reverse complement.
CAGGGTGTTCCATAGTTTTGGGGCATAATGGATAAAAGCAGCTTCTCCACTTTGCTTGTGGAGCACTTTGGGTACGATTAAAAGATTAGAATTGGATGATCTAAGTTTCCTTTGTGGTTGATAAGATATTAAAAGCTCAGAGATATATGAAGGTGCTATGCCATTCAGAGCTTTGTAAGTAATTAACATAACATAACTAAAGTGAATATCCTACTGTAGCATGATAACTAAAGTGAATAAAACTAAAGTGAATATCCTACTGTAGCATTATAACTAAAGTGAGTATCCTACTGTAGCATTATAACTAAAGTGAATATCCTACTGTAGCATGATAACTAAAGTGAATATCCTACTGTAGCATGATAACTAAAGTGAATAAAACTGAAGTGAATATCCTACTGTAGCATTATAACTAAAGTGAGTATCCTACTGTAGTATTATAACTAAAGTGAATATCCTACTGTAGCATTATAACTAAAGTGAATATCTTACTGTAGCATGATAACTAAAGTGAGTATCCTACTGTAGCATGATAACTAAAGTGAATATAACTAAAGTGAGTATCCTACTGTAGCATTATAACTAAAGTGAATATCCTACTGTAGCATGATAACTAAAGTGAATATCCTACTGTAGCATGATAACTAAAGTGAGTATCCTACTGTAGCATGATAACTAAAGTGAATATAACTAAAGTGAGTACCCTAGCATGATAACTAAAGTGAGTATCCTACTGTAGCATGATAACTAAAGTGAATATAACTAAAGTGAGTATCCTAGCATGATAACTAAAGTGAGTATCCTACTGTAGCATGATAACTAAAGTGAATATAACTAAAGTGAGTATCCTAGCATGATAACTAAAGTGAGTATCCTACTGTAGCATGATAACTAAAGTGAGTATCCTACTGTAGCATGATAACTAAAGTGAATATAACTAAAGTGAGTATCCTAGCATGATAACTAAAGTGAGTATCCTA
>NW_027468870.1:762500-862500 GCF_046254945.1 Alosa pseudoharengus | reverse complement strand
CACACCCCACACCACACACACACCCCACACACACACACACACACACACACACACACACACACACTCAGAGGCGCTTTAGTCCGATGAAAGAGAAGAACACACACACACACACACACACCCCACACACACACTCAGAGGCGCTTTAGTCCGATGAAAGAGAAGAACACACACACACACACACACACCCCACACACACACCAGAGGAGCTTTAGTCTGGACCTGATGAAAGAGAAGAACCGCATCCTTCTATTGGAGCGCCCAGACATTAGTGCAGCCGCGATGTACAGTATGCGTGTGTGTGTGTGTGTGTGTGTGTGTGTGTGTGTGTGTGGGGTGTGTGTGTGTGTGTGTGTGTGTGTGTGTGTGTGTGTGTGTGTGTGTGGGGTGTGTGTGTGTGTGTGTGTGTGTGTGTGTGTGTGGGGTGTGTGTGTGGGGTGTGTGTGGGGTGTGAGTGTGTGTGTGTGTGGGGTGTGTGTGTGTGTGGCTTCTTCCTGTCTCTGCTGGGCTGGCCCCTGCTGTGTGTTTGCCTGCTTAGCCTCATAAAAGGCCAGACAGAGTGAAGCAGACCAAACAGGTGTGTGTGTGTGTGTGTTTGTTTTGCTTAGCCTCATAAACAGGTAGGACTGAAATAGAAATGAAACTGGACTGAAGGGCAGCGTAGAGACCCCCTCTGGTCATCTGGCTAGAGCGCCCTCCTCAGGTCGTCTGTGAAACGACGCCTCATATAAATGGAGGTTACCTCCATTTGGTCTGTCCCGAGCTGAGGGCGGTGTGTTGGTGACTAGGGATGGGCAAAGAAATTATCGATACCGATGCCAATTTCGAGTCTGCTTGTCAATGCGATTCCTTATCGATTCCCATATCGATTCCTGTACCATTTGCTGAACACTTATAGGATGGCTTTGAGTTGTTGGCTTTGAATGTCTAATTTAAAGTGGTTTTAGAGAATGAATATCAAGTCTGCAATAACAATACAGAATACTTTGAATACTTTGAATACTTTAAAATTTCTTAAAAAGTAAACATTTCTAAAACAAAGCTTTGTATTGGAATCGTTAGTGGAATCGTTAACGTTTGGATGTGTACGATTCCGATGGATCGGAATATTTGGAACCGGTTCCTTACCGATACCTGGAACCGATTCCCAAGCCTATTGGTGACTCCCCAGTGGGTACGCAGCCTCTGTGGACGTGCGTCTCTGGACCTCTCTCTGGGGGTAAACTGTGATGTGAGGGTGGCAGTGTTATGGAAGGTGGGGGGAGGGGGGTAAACTGTGATGTGAGAGTGGCAGTAAACTGGTGGGGGTAAACTGGTGGGGGTAAACTGTGATGTGAGGGTGGCAGTAAACTGGTGGGGGTAAACTGTGATGTGAGGGTGGGGGTAAACTGGTGGCAGTAAACTGGTGGCAGTAAACTGGTGGGGGTAAACTGTGATATGAGGGTGGCAGTAAACTGGTGGGGGTAAACTGGTGGGGGTAAACTGTGATGTGAGGGTGGCAGTAAACTGGTGGGGGTAAACTGGTAGGGGGGGTAAACTGTGATGTGAGGGTGGCAGTAAACTGGTGGGGGTAAACTGTGATGTGAGGGTGGGGGTAAACTGGTGGGGGTAAACTGGTGGGGGTAAACTGCTCCCTCTCCGTACCGGCTGTACTGGACCCTGATGGCCAGCAGACTCAGACTCAGTACCCCCTGCAGCACTCTACTACCCTGCAGCACTCTACTACCCTGCAGCACTCTACTACCCTGCAGCACCCTACTACCCTGCAGCACTCTCCCCTGCAGCACTCTACTACCCTGCAGCACTCTACTACCCTGCAGCACTCTACTACCCTGCAGCACTCTACTACCCTGCAGCACTCTACTACCCTGCAGCACCCTACTACCCTGCAGCACTCTCCCCTGCAGCACTCTACTACCCTGCAGCACTCTACTACCCTGCAGCACTCTACTACCCTGCAGCACCCTACTACCCTGCAGCACTCTCCCCTGCAGCACTCTCCCCTGACCCACACCTCTACCCAGCGCTCTGACCCACACCTCTACCCAGCGCTCTGACCCACACCTCTACCCAGCACTCTGACCCACACCTCTACCCAGCGCTCTGACCCACACCTCTACCCAGCACTCTCCCCTGACCCACACCTCTACCCAGCACTCTCCCCCCTGACCCATACCTCTACCCAGCACTCTGACCCACACCTCTACCCAGCGCTCTGACCCACACCTCTACCCAGCGCTCTCCCCTGACCCACACCTCTACCCAGCGCTCTGACCCATACCTCTACCCAGCACTCTGACCCATACCTCTACCCAGCACTCTGACCCACACCTCTCCCCAGCGCTCTCTCCTGGCTACATGTTCTGCTTTTAACTCAGATTAGCCTGGAAAAGCTATTGATATTTTGCTATTAATCAGTGCGATTTGTTTGTTGGTTTAGGCCATGACTGAGAAAAAAAGCTTTTATTTCAAGTCCATTAATTAAAAGCTGGATACAGCTTAGTGTATTTGACAAAATGACAGTCATGTAGATAGTTAGAAGATAGATGTAAATACTTTCTCAGGAATAGAGGCGTGTAGAAATACACGGTTTGCACCCACTGAGAGCTTAAAGTCTCACCTTTCAAACGAGCCATTGTATGTGTTCATAGCTATAACACAGAATATGCTGTGGCTGTACAAAAATCATCAACAATGGTCTAGATTGCTGGCACTAGGACAAAGCTCCCGAAAACAGCTTGGCATTCAATGAGTTAAACATTGTTACCACACCATACAGAGGAAGTCAGCCTGGTAGCAGAACGGGTATTAAAAACAGCCTTTGTGGAGCCAGACATGCTGTTTCCCAAACCACGTTGGCATGTGGCATCTAACCTGAGTAAAGCGAGGTGTGGAGCTATAGGTCTAACCTGCTGCACTAACTAAGCGAGGTGTGGAGCTATAGGTCTAACCTGCTGCACTAACTAAGCGAGGTGTGGAGCTATAGGTCTAACCTGCTGCACTAACTAAGCGAGGTGTGGAGCTATAGGTCTAACCTGCTGCACTAACTAAGCGAGGAGTGGAGCTATAGGTCTAACCTGCTGCACTAACTAAGCGAGGTGTGGAGCTATAGGTCTAACCTGCTGCACTAACTAAGCGAGGTGTGGAGCTATAGGTCTAACCTGCTGCACTAACTAAGCGAGGTGTGGAGCTATAGGTCTAACCTGCTGCACTAACTAAGCGAGGTGTGGAGCTATAGGTCTAACCTGCTGCACTAACTAAGCGAGGTGTGGAGCTATAGGTCTAACCTGCTGCACTAACTAAGCGAGGTGTGGAGCTATAGGTCTAACCTGAGTACAACACTGCTGCACTAACTAAGCGAGGTGTGGAGCTATAGGTCTAACCTGCTGCACTAACTAAGCGAGGTGTGGAGCTATAGGTCTAACGTGACTTTGTTTGCAGATTGGCATCAAATCGTGTTCTTACATAAACCACACCATTATCTATAGGCTTATCACTTTAAGGTCACCTACAAGCGTGCAAAACATCTGTTTAGCTGGAATAGCAACAGGACAACAGCACAGAGACTGACAGGTTCGGTGGCTTGTGTGTACAGTATGTATGTGTGTGTGTGTGTGTGAGTGTGTGTGTGTGTGCAACAGAACAACAGCACAGAGACTGACAGGTTCGGTGGTTTGTGTGTACAGTATGTATGTGTGTGTGTGTGTGTGTGTGTGTGTGTGTGTGAGTGTGTGTGTGTGTGCAACAGAACAACAGCACAGAGACTGACAGGTCCAGTGGTAGGGTTAATGTTACGAGGGTATTGAAATACCAGATATTTTACGGGAAAATATTAAAACGGGAAGAAAGCGGGAAAAAGTTAGTGTCTGTGTGTGTGTGTGTGTGTATGAATGTGTATGTGTGTGTGTGTGTGTTTTGTGTCTGTGTGTGTGTGTGTATGTGTACGTAATGTATGTGTGTGTGTGCATGTGTGTGTGTATGTCTGTGTATGGGTTTGTGTGTATATGTGTGTGTGTGTGTGTGTGTGTGTGTGTGTGTGTACGTGTGAATGTGTGTGTGTGTGTGTGTCTGTGTGTGTATGTGTGTGTGTGTGTGTCTCTACAACTCTGCTCTGATTCTTCTCTGAGATAAGCATTCAGGACAATTTCATGTCCTTTGTGTGTATGAAGGCAAAGTGTCAGTGATGGAACACTCAGCGATGGAATACTCCTCTATTCAAGGAACATCTGGCTCTCCGCTTCCTCATTCTCATGATAAGGACGCCCAAATGCTGTTGCTAAGCACCCAATCTGATTATTACATTCATGCGTAATAGGCTCACAGAAAACACAAAGGTCTCCATGTGAGGAGATAAAACAAATGATGATGTAAATGTTAATCTGCCTATAACCTGCAATATAACCCTCACAGGGGCCTATCCCACCTATCTATAAATACAACTGTCATCTGTTTGCTCACCTTTGTGAGATATAACGAATGGAATCAGCCATCTTATAAAATAAAAGGTGTTGGGATCATTGCAGTCATTATGGAGAAACATTTGGGATAATGTCAGCTAATGTTCACACGGGTTTAGTAGAGGCCTTTAACTAATTTAGTTTCCACATGTCAATGTCAATTTATTTATACATCACTTTGATAAACCATGGCAGTTGACCAAAGTTTTCATGTGCAAAGCTGTTTTTCCTAGTGCCACAGTAAGAATGTAAGCATTACCTGCTGGCGGTGGTAGCGTAGCAGCTAAAGAGCTGGGCTAGCATGCAGTGGTAGCGTTGCGGTTAAGGAGCTGGGCTAGCATGCAGTGGTAGCGTTGCGGTTAAGGAGCTTGGCTAGCATGCAGTATCCTGAAAAGTTGTGGGTGCAATTCCCGGCTTCCAAAAGTTGTGTCCTTGAGCAAGGCACTTAACCCTGAGTTGCTCTGGGGAGAATAGCCCTTGTAATGTAATTGACAGAGACACTTTGGATGAAAGCGTCTGCTATATGAATAAATGTGAATGTCTTCAGTCACCGCCATCTTGCTAGGAGAAGTCAATACATGTTGATTACTGAATGCAGCACAAGCTACTGTCAATTGACACAAAAGTAGGAGAGTTCGGTAATCAACTTGTACAGACTTTATTCTCACAAGATGGCAGCGACCAGAAACATTGTAAAGTACTACACTGACTGATCTTGATATTGATCTGGGTGATGATGATGATGATGATGATCTTAATATTGATCTGGGTGATGATGATGATGATGATGATCTTGATATTGATCTGGGTGATGATGATGATGATGATGATGATCTTAATATTGATCTGGGGGATGATGATGATGAGGATGATGTTGAGGATGATCTTGATATTGATCTGGGTGATGATGATGATGATGATGATCTTGATATTGATCTGGGTGATGATGATGATGATGATGTTGAGGATGATGATGTTGATCTTAATATTGATCTGGGGGATGATGATGATGATGATGATGATGATGATCTTAATATTGATCTGGGGGATGATGATGATGATGATGATGATGCTGGTGATGATGATGATGATGATGATGATGATGATGATGATGTGGAGGATGATCTTGATATTGATCTGGGGGATGATGATGATGATGATGATGAGGATGATGATCTTAATATTGATCTGGGGGATGATGATGATGATGATGCTGGTGATGATGATCTTAATATTGATCTGGGGGATGATGATGATGATGATGATGTTGATGATGATGATGATGTTGAGGATGATCTTAATATTGATCTGGGGGATGATGATGATGATGATGATGATGATCTTAATATTGATCTGGGTGATGATGATGATGATGATGATGATGATGATGATGATCTTAATATTGATCTGGGTGATGATGATGATGATGACAATGTTGAGGATGATCTTAATATTGATCTGGGGGGATGATGATGATGATGATGATGTTGAGGATGATCTTGATGAGGATGATCTTGATGATGATGATGCTGATGATGATGATGATGTTGATGGTGATGATGATGATGATGATGTTGATGATGATGATGGTGATGATGATGATGGTGATGATGATGATGATGATGTTGATGATGATGATGGTGATGATGCTGGTGATGATGATGATGATGATGATGATGATAATGATGATGGTGATGATGATGGTGGTAATGATGATGATCTTGATGACAGTGATGATGATGACAATGTTGATATAAGGATGATGATGGTGATGATGATGATGATGATGATGATAATGGTGATGATGACTATGTTGATAAGGATGTGGATGAAGATGATGATGTTGATGATGATGATGAAGATTATGACGTTGATGATGTTGATGATGGTGATGGCGGTCACAGGTGTTACGAGCCTCAATGATGACTAAAGAGCCTTGGTCAAAATCTCCTCTTTTACAATGATGACTAAAGAGCCTTGGTCAAAATCTCCTCTTTTACAATGATGACTAAAGAGCCTTGGTCAAAATCTCCTCTTTTACAATGATGACTAAAGAGCCTTGGTCAAAATCTCCTCTTTTACAATGATGACTAAAGAGCCTTGGTCAAAATCACCTCTTTTACAATGATGACTAAAGAGCCTTGGTCAAAATCTCCTCTTTTACAATGATGACTAAAGTGGGGTCAGTGAGTGATCCCAAAGCTCTGTTGCCATGGCCACTACTTACTGGCTCTATTACCCAGGGGTCATTCATCAGATGCTTCCATCAGTCTGAACAGACTGTTTATTTGAATAAGACTGAGATATGGAGTATTGATACCTCAAGGAAAAGTATGAAGTGATAAAAAGCATAAAGTGAACTTTAAAAGCTGATTATATCCTGTGCAGCAGTTAGTACTTTTCTTTACATAATTTCAATAGGTTTGTTCACACTTATGGCTGCCATTCAAACTAACACAACTGGCCAACAGACACCCTTCCATGGGTTGTTTAAATAGGGCAGATGGCCAACAGACACGATTCCATGGGTTGTTTAAATAGGGCAGATGGCCAAATAGACATGAGTGCTATCTCAGTCTCTCAGCAGTGTTGGTGTCCAAGGTGTGAGACCCACGCAGGAAGCCATGTTACGCCGAGATAACGGCCCTGCAGGATAACGTGTGTGTGGAGCTTACAGCCAGCAGGAACACAAAGGCACAGCCCTGATGCATTAAGCCCTGTAGTTCATTAAGCCCTGTAGTTCATTAAGCCCTGTAGTTCATTAAGCCCTGATGCATTAAGCCCTGTAGTTCATTAAGCCCTGTAGTGCATTAAGCCCTGTAGTTCATTAAGCCCTGTAGTTCATTAAGCCCTGATGCATTAAGCCCTGTAGTTCATTAAGCCCTGTAGTGCATTAAGCCCTGTAGTTCATTAAGCCCTGTAGTTCATTAAGCCCTGTATCATTAAGCCCTGTAGTTCATTAAGCCCTGTAGTTCATTAAGCCCTGTAGTTCATTAAGCCCTGATGCATTAAGCCCTGATGCATTAAGCCCTGTAGTTCATTAAGCCCTGTAGTTCATTAAGCCCTGTAGTTCATTAAGCCCTGATGCATTAAGCCCTGTAGTTCATTAAGCCCTGTAGTGCATTAAGCCCTGTAGTTCATTAAGCCCTGATGCATTAAGCCCTGTAGTTCATTAAGCCCTGTAGTTCATTAAGCCTTGTAGTTCATTAAGCCCTGATGCATTAAGCCCTGTAGTTCATTAAGCCCTGATGCATTAAGCCCTGTAGTTCATTAAGCCCTGTAGTTCATTAAGCCCTGTAGTTCATTAAGCCCTGATGCATTAAGCCCTGTAGTTCATTGAGCCCTGTAGTTCATTAAGCCCTGATGCATTAAGCCCTGTAGTTCATTAAGCCCTGTAGTTCATTAAGCCCTGATGCATTAAGCCCTGTAGTTCATTAAGCCCTGATGCATTAAGCCCTGTAGTTCATTAAGCCCTGTAGTTCATTAAGCCCTGATGCATTAAGCCCTGTAGTTCATTAAGCCCTGTAGTTCATTAAGCCCTGTAGTTCATTAAGCCCTGATGCATTAAGCCCTGTAGTTCATTAAGCCCTGTAGTTCATTAAGCCCTGTAGTTCATTAAGCCCTGATGCATTAAGCCCTGTAGTTCATTAAGCCCTGTAGTTCATTAAGCCCTGTAAATAGTGGCTCTTGTATTGTTGTATTGTTGTATTGTTGTTGTTTCAGTAATGTGATGCATTGAGCCCTGTAAATAGTGGCTCTTGTATTGTTGTTGTTTCAGTAATGTGAAACTCCATGATAGAGATCACTGTCTTATTGTTTAGGTGTTTTTTTCCTCTTAACAAGTGAAATCATTCCTGACTCCTCAAGGAAGAGGTCATTTGGGGCAGCTGTGGCCTACTGGTTAGCGCTTCGGGCTTGTAACCGGAGGGTTGCCGGTTCGAACTCCGACCAGTAGGCACGGCTGAAGTGCCCTTGAGCAAGGCACCTAACCCCTCACTGCTCCCCGAGCGCTGCTGTTGTTGCAAGCAGCTCACTGTGCCGGGATTAGTGTGTGCTTCACCTCACTGTGTGTTCACTGTGTGCTGAGTGTGTTTCACTAATTCACGGATTGGGATAAATGCAGAGACCAAATTTCCCTCACGGGATCAAAAGAGTATATGTACTTATACTTATATATATATACTTATTTGGAGGACATGCTAACATGTTGCATTGGAGGATAAGCTAACGTGTTGAATTGGAGGATACGCCAACATGTTGAACATGTTCAACATGTTGAACATGTTCAACATGTTAGCTTATCATGTTAGCATATCCTCCAATTTAACATGTTAGATTAACAGGCTATCAGGACCAGAACCGGACCAGATCAAGGCTAGAACGAGGCCAGAACCGGACTAGATCAGGGCTAGAACAAGGCCAGAACCGGACCAGATCAGGACCAGAACAAGGCCACATAAGATGCCATCAGGAATGGCTCCAAAACACACAAACACATTTTTTGACTTTACACAAACATACTCAATATGTTTGCCATCAGAAAAGCACTGATGTGGACAGATTATAGCATCCACATGATGCCCCCAGGGATTGGACAAACAGAACTACGCAATATCTGCACTTGCCCAGGGATTGGACAACAGAACTACGCAATATCTGTACTTGTCAATTTGTGGTTTTCGTTTCATTTTTAACGTGTGTTTTCAAATTGTTATTCACAGCCTTCCATTTCAAACAAAGTTATCAAGCAGTAATCAATTCAGTGTTGCAATGTTACGAAATTAAAACGCCTATGCTCACATGTCCTGGGTGCAAGCCGGTGATGGGCAACTGGTACTTGGTACATGGTAATATTATAAACCTAAATGCCACATTTAGAACCATTTGAATCCTCATAGCAACAACTAAGAAGCACGGACACCACTAACGCCGTCTCCAGGGGGTGGTATGAGCTGCCTGCCAAGGCATTTTTGTCTGTTCCCATGACGACCTGCATTATTACAGGGAATCCAACCCTGTGTGATAGAGACGTGTAGTTGGGTTTCCTTTAAGAGCTATGTTTTTAATAACAGTCCTCCCGGTGACCGTCAAAAGTAAGTATAGTGGAAGTATACACAAAATCATGGCAAAACCTTTGGGGCGACATTGATTGATGTCAGCAGGCATTTATCTCAAAGGTTTTAGTGTGGGCTGTGGACAGACTACCGTGGTCAGGGGCGTCCGTTCGTGTCCTTCAGAGACACTCAGTATGCCTTGTGTGGTGTCTGGGCCTAAAATAGGTTTAAACAAAACTGCGTTTCACTCTGAGATGCTCTCATCAACTCCATCTTCCTCTAGTCACCGCTCGTGTCAGCCAGAGAGGCCTTTACCTTCAGTTGCATTTGAGATTTCTATAGTTATAACTTCCTTACATTTGCTCATTTAGAGGATGTCTTAGCCATACATCTATCAATACTTACATATATGCATCCATTATGTATGTTTTAGCCATCACAATTTAAGCATCCATTATGTATGTTTTAGACATCACAATATATGCATCCATTATGTATGTTTTAGACATCACAATATATGCATCCATTATGTATGTTGTGTATGTCTGCTCATTTAGAGGATGTTTTAGTCATACATATAATCAATACTTAAATATATGCATCCATTATGTATGTCTTGCACCCTTTCCACCCTTGCAACTGTGGGCCGGGGGGCCGACGGCCTCAGTGTCAGGAAGTATAACGAGTGTAACAAATTGCTTTACTGCATTCAAATACACATACACGCCAGGCACCGGCTAGAAGAAGGTAGCAATGGAGTTTCTCAGACATTCAGCATGACAGAGCAAGCGAAAAATAAGCAAAAACCGAAAAAAACAGTAAGGAAATTGCCAATACTGCATAGCTTACCTTTAGATCTATTGCTATTGCTGCAGTTTGCCCCCCCCCCATCTACTAGGTGATCTGTTGTTACATTAAAAACTCACTCCTCAGTTTTAAGAGCAGAATCTCACTCCGCAGTTTTAAGAGCAGAAACTCACTCCGCAGTTTTAAGAGCAGATGGATGGAGTCTGTTCTGTTATTATTAACACTAAAGCCATATTTCTGTTCTGTTATTATTAACACTAAAGCCATATTTCTGTTCTGTTATTGTTCTGTTATTATTAACACTAAAGCCATATTTCTGTTCTGTTATCATTAACACTAAAGCCATATTTCTGTTCTGTTATTGTTCTGTTATTATTAACACTAAAGCCATATTTCTGTTCTGTTATCATTAACACTAAAGCCATATTTCTGTTCTGTTATTGTTCTGTTATTATTAACACTAAAGCCATATTTCTGTTCTGTTATTATTAACACTAAAGCCATATTTCTGTTCTGTTATCATTAACACTAAAGCCATATTTCTGTTCTGTTATTGTTCTGTTATTATTAACACTAAAGCCATATTTCTGTTCTGTTATCATTAACACTAAAGCCATATTTCTGTTCTGTTATTATTAACACTAAAGCCATATTTCAAGCACAGGAAAGTGAGAGGAATTTCGCAGGTGCTTCTACCCAAAGTGACGCCAAAGGGTTCACAGTGTTTGATAATGGCAGTGCACAGAGCGTTCCTGTGTTGATTTGTCTCTTGGCTAGTATGCTAATATATTCCCTTGATTTGCCTCTTGGCTAGTATGCTAATATATTCCCTTGATTTGTCTCTTGGCTAGTGTGCTAATATATTCCCTTGATTTGTCTCTTGGCTAGTATGCTAATATATTCCCTTGGAAATAAACTCACTGACCTTGAATTTTTACATTGCATCAGATTTTTAGGCACTGGAAAGGCATTGTTTTTGCAAGTGAAATACTTGTTTAACCTAAATGTCAAAATGTTGGCAAGTTTTGAAAATACTGTACACAGGTTAACTCTGTGAGACATGTGTAATGTTTTGGCGCTCTATAAGTGATATTAAATTGAAAATTTAAATTGATGTGGGTGTTATACAAACAAGTACAAAAAACAAGTCTGAGGAAGGGTCGTAAGGGCTTGAAACGTTACCAATAAAAAATACTTAAATGGGAGCTCTCCAGTGTGTGGATCTTCACTTTGTCCTCATACAAACAAAACTAACACTTAATCTTTTCACAAACACTTAACATTTTACCAAGGTCAGGATGTTAGCCGTGCTGTGTCTAGAATTGGCACTGGTGTGATAGGAGACAGCAGAGTTATGGGGAAATTCAGCTGTGGGATCAGCTGGTTTAAGAGCTCATTTCAGCTGTGGGAGTCAGCTGGTTTAAGAGCTCATTTCAGCTGTGGGAGTCAGCTACCCTTGAAAGGGCTTCATTGCCAAACTACATGTAGAAGTTTTAGCCCAGTCCCTGTCCCAGTCCCAGTCCCTGTTCTAAAGGGAGAGTGGGTTAGCAGGAGCAGCCGTTCTGACTAGCTGCTGCTGATTGCGGAGGCTTTGCACCTGATCATTAACACGTCTGTTAGTGGTACAGCCTGTGATCCCAGTTTTAATTACTGGCATTATTGCTCCCCAACAAAACAGCTAAAAATGGCTGACCATCTGCTCCCTCGTCATCAGCGCAGCGCGTCGGTCTGCACACGGTGACAATACACACTCAGGTGTGATGCTACCGACTCTTCCTCAAAGGAACTATTCAGATGCTACTGACTCTTCCTCAAAGGGACTATTCAGATGCTACCTGCTCGGCCGGCTGATTTATGTGGGCAGAAATTAAATGTAAACAGCAATCAAGCCATTCGGACTAGACATCAGTGTTTGGAGACTAAATGGACCCTCTCACTGACCCTGCCTCTGACCTTTCCTGCCTCTATGTGTGTTTGCCAGGCGGCGGCGTTGGTTGTGGGATGCGAGCGCAGTGGGGTGCGTGTGGGACTGAGGGAGGATGGTGAAGCACCAGCCCTTACAGGTCTACGAGAGGCAGCTGTGCTTGTCCTGCGTCACTGGGATCTACGGCTGCCGCTGGAAACGCTACCAGCGATCCCAGGATGACACTTCCAAGGTACGGTCCACACCTTCATACACACATTCATCAACTCAAACACACCCACACACCTCAATCAACCCTCATCCACTAATGGTTAGCTAACAGTGGAGATGCTGGTGTGGGTTGGTTGATTGGAGGTTGGTATTTGCATTGTTTGTGTATGTTTTGTGTATAGTGATTAGTGGGTGACATCAACATGGTAGATGATCTCAGTAACCTGCCAGACACAACATGAAGGATTAAACAATAGATAACTTCTTTTTTTCGGGGCAGCCGTGGCCTACTGGTTAGCGCTTCGGACTTGTAACAGGAGGGTTGCTGGTTTGAACCCCAACCAGTAGGCACGGCTGAAGTGCCCTTGAGCAAGGCACCTAACCCCTCACTGCTCCCCGAGCGCCGCTGTTGTTGCAGGCAGCTCACTGCACTGGGATTAGTGTGTGCTTCACCTCACTGTGTGCTGAGTGTGTTTCACTAAATGCAGAGACCAAATTTCCCTCACGGGATCAAAAGAGTATATATACTTATATATACTTACTTATACTTCTGTATATCTTCTGGATATCTTCTATATGGTTGTTGAAGGAATTGTTGCTGAAATGGGGAAGGCCTTCAGTTGTCTGTTTGTGGACATATTTGAAAGCTTTGTAATTCTTGTGTAGTTCTCATCAAGTCCAGGCGCTGCATAGAGACTAAGCTGCACTAAGCATTGCTATCATATCTGCATAGAGACTAAGAGACTAAGCATGGCGATCATATCTGGTTGCCCAAATGGTCTCAACCCCAGGCAGGAAATCAAAGCTAATGCTCTTTTCCTGAAATCCTGTATTGATAAGTAGGTGTTGTGCTCAGAGGCAGTAAGAACATCCTTACCTGCCCTTTACCGCAGGGACGCACTGAAAAGATTTAAGAAGAGTTGTTCACAGCTAGCCAAGGCCACAGCTCATTACTATTACAGAGAAACAAATTCAAGTTAAAATTCAAGTAGTTAATTGTCATGTACTCATAAAATGAATTATAAGTATTGAAATTTTTGTGCTCAAGAGCCAGCTCAACTTTAAAGAATAAATGAAACACTGAAGAGAGAGAGAGAAAGAGAGAGAGAAAGAGTGAGAGAGAGAAAGAGAGAGATATATCTTCTTAAATACCATTTCAGTTCAGTAGAGGCATCAGAACTATAAAAACCTTAGTGATGATAATTTCATAAACTCGCAGAGCCGGCGGTGTTGAGTCTAAACTTGTGAATTCCTATAACTTGGAATAATATTTCCACATTTAAAGCAACACTATGCAACAGATTAATTTCACCATGATGGCATATTGTCACACACACACACACACATAGGAGAAATCTGTCCTTTGCATTTGTCCTATGCCAGAGGTCATTTGACCGGTCCCAGAAGTCATCTGACCTGTGCCAGAGTTCAACTACTATTCTAGGAACGGTGAGCACACTACATGGGACCAGCACACTAACTGGGACCAGTATAGCACACTCACTGGGACCAGTAGAAACAGGGAGCTGGGAGCAGCAGTACTAGCTAGGGTTAGGTAGCTGCTCTAGTCCCACACACGGGGGGCAGTTAGGCGTTAGGTACCTGCCTGCCCCCCTCCCCCACACCCCCCATGTCTTACTTGCCAGTCCAGGTAATCAGACTGCTGACCTTCCGGTCACAACGTTGACCTTGTCTGACCTTTAGGCCCCTCCTGCCATCCAGGACAATGCTGTGATATGTTCCAGGCTTCAGGGCGTCTCCTGAAACGAAGGCCGTCACAGGCTAGCATGTTAGCAAGCTATTATCAGCGCAAACAGGGCTGGTGGTGTTGTTGTCAAGGCCTTTACATCTTTTGGGTAGTTAGCTTGGTCATTTTACAAGTCTTTTGGGTAGTAAACTTGGTAGTTTAGGCTTGTACATGTCTTTTGGGTAGTTAACTCGGTAGTTTAGGCTTTTATGTGTCTTTTTGGGTAGTAAACTTGGTCTTTTTAGGTTTGGTAATTTAGGCTTTTACATGTCTTTTGGGTTGTTAACTTTGTAATTTTAGGTAGCTACTTTTTGACCAAAACAGTTAACCCTTAGAACCCGATTGACGCAAAGTGCGTCAAAAACACACCCTTTCTTCTCTGTTACATTGCTCCGTAACTGTTCATCGCAGCGAGATGAAACCTTTATTGCATTACAGAGCAGAAGGGGCTTTCCAACGAGACTACACACTTGTCTGTACGATCAAGTATGAAAATTAAAAAAAAATCATGAAATTAAATCAAATTGCATCATATTTACAGTCTATACTTCTCTGCGTTCACCTGCACACACATTACTCTCTTTTGAATTACTCGCGAACCCGTGATCACATCGATATGGCAAGCATATCAGATGAAAGAGGGGGCACAGGGCTATCCATTGGTACCATGATTATGATCTTTCTGGCTTATAAAAACAGACGAAGTGACTGCAAAATAATGTCATGAACACAAACCAACGCTGCACACCAATTACTCTCGTTTGAATTACCCGTGATCGGATAGATATGCCACGCATGTCAGATGAAAGAGGGCACTCAGAGCTATCATTTAATACCAAGTACATCCTTCTGGGTTATAAAACAGACGAAGTGACAGCAAAATAATAACTTCATATAGCTGGACTTACCCCTCATTTTTGTCTGTTCTTGTGGCATGTTTATAATCCAACGCTATTGTGTGTTTCTCTATGGCAAACCATGTTCATAATCCGGTTTTGAGATCCTAGCAAATTCCTGCATGGCATCCAATTTGAGGCTTACATTGCATCCCAATTTGTTCAACAAAGAAACACCTTTTTTGCCTTTACTTTGTTCATGGCAATGCAGTAAAAAGTTGAGAATCATTATGAGTGCATACACCTAGGCACGCCAGATCAGTTCGTGTCACAGATATGGAGCGCAGAAAGGTCATTTTTCATCACTAAATAAAAAATGGCATTTATTTCCGTAAATCCCACACCACACATTTTTGTAAATTGCTCAGCCCTCCAACATGGCAATTATATTGCCCGATTCAGGACAGTCTGCCCTACACACACATGAAATGCATGTAGCTTGCTGTGGGGAGATACATGTCAAAATATAAGAATTTTTATAATACACTTTGTATATTTTAATTCTTTAAAAATCTAAATAAAATCAATGCTAGTACTAATACATGAAACGATTCATGAAATGATCTGGATAGCCTAGACTCCGCTGAAAAAAACAATATATAATATGTGTGTGTGGCACTTACAATGACCAGAATAAATCCTTATGAATAAAGGTAGTGAAAATGCCCTAAAAACAGCTTAGGGTTCTAAGGGTTAAACCCTCTCAGTGCAACATTTAAGGGAAACCAACAGTAAATCGTTTGATCAGTGTGTCATTGGTCAGTTGTGCCGTCCAGCGACAGTGTGTGAGTTTTATATCACCATCAGTTAGCCATGTTTGCACAGTGTGTGAGTTTTATATCACCATCAGTTAGCCATGTTTGCACAGTGTGTGTGTTTGCAGTAATACTTAAAGGCATTAACTCTGATCCGTATTACCTGGGTATTTATAAACACACTGGGCCCTCTTGCTCTGAATGAATATTCTTCCCTGCCACAACTGATTCTGTCAGTAATCCAGGCCTTTTACTCCTTCACTCCAGCACATGGCTCTTTAATAGGCCAGCTGCCCAGGGAGAAGTGCTCCCTATCATCTCCAAGGAGAAGTGCTCCCTATCATCTCCAAAGGCCTTACGGAAAACATAACAGAACATAAACATAGACATGTTACGCGAAACATAAACAGAACCCTGACGGTGTTTACATCAGAACCCTGACAATGTTTACATCAGAACCCTGACAATGTTTACATCAGGGGGGTATTCCAAGTACGTGGTTTAGTTACAAACCTGGGTATATTAACTCAGAGTAAGTGGTAAACCTTCTACAACAAGAGCCCTATGGTATTTTTGTGTGTGGAGAATGAAGCCATACAGCTCTTCTATTAGGAGGTTTACCACCTACTCTGAGTTAACTTACCCAGGTTTGTCACTAAACCACGTACTTGGAATACCCCCCTGAACCCTGACGATGTTTACATCACCGTCTCTCCCGCTAACGCGAAACATAAACAGAACCCTGACGATGTTTACATCAGAACCCTGACGATGTTTACATCAGCGTCTCTCCCACTTGTCACGTGACTGTCCCTGCCTACTCTCTCCTGTTGCCCAAGGCGACCTGGGAGCCAGTTAAATATGATCCCGCTTATGGTGGTCAGTCCAGGGTGAAGCGCACACACACACACACACACACACACACACTTCCTCGCACAAAATCACAGTCCCCTCTTTACTCCCTCCCACTGACTCGTCATTACACATACAGCATATATATTTATCATCACACATACATCATATATGTTATATTTATCATTACACGTACAGCACATATATTATATTTATCATTACACGTACAGCATATATATTTATCATTACACCTACAGCATATATATATTATATTTATTATTACACATACAGCATTTATCATTACACGACACGTACAGCATATATATTTATCATTATTCCACTGCTTGGTTGAATTTCCCATTGTCCTACGTAATTTAGAGCGACCATTAACCGTATGTTATTTGCACACCTATGAAGAAGATCCATTTTTTTGGCTGTATCACACTTGTATATTAATTCGCCGAACTCGTTGTGAAGTATAAATGAACTGTCACGTTGCATCCGAGCTGTAAAATGCAGACGTTCAGAACATGGCAACATTGTAGCATATGACGGAGGTGGCTTTTAGCTGGATGGATGACAGCAGGCTAAGTAAAATAGCGATGTTTCAAAGCTAAAGTTCATCAGAATCTTGGGATATGCCCGCTTGACAACGGGAGAGATAGAACTAACGACTGGCCTTTGGCCGTAGCAACCATCCATTTAGAACTAGTAACGGCAGTTTGTCCTGCAAGTTGAGAAATTAGTTCCGCTTCGCGTCGGGGCCGTTTTACAACCTCGACCGTGCGTTAACTTCTGTGAACAGACCACCATTTCGTCCATTATCCCTTACTTACATGTGCAGCATATATATTTATCATTACACGACACGTACAGAATATTTATCATTACACGACACGTACAGCATATATATTTATCACGTACAGCATATATATTTATCATTACACGTGCAGCATATATATTAATCACATGCAGCATACTGTATATATTTACATAGAGCAGGTCCTCCTATACATATCCTGTACCAAAGGGAGCACGTTATTTAATTCTGAATCTCACCGAGGGGTGTATGTCTGAAATCAGTCCTTCCGACAACAGTTGAATGCGACTGGTATAAAATGATAAATCTTCTCTCAACATGAAGTCTTTATGAATCTTCAAATAGAATTCATTAAAGTTTGATATTTCATTTTTGCCGGTGAAAAATGTATTGGGTTTTATTTTTAAACCATAATCAGCAGTGATGTCTATACGCTCCTGTTAGCCTAACTTGTCTATGAATAGAGTGGAACTGGTTAAAAAGACGCTGTGGAGGGTTATCAGTAATGTTATTAATAGAGCGGAACTGGTTAAGAGGCGCCGTGGAGGGTTATCAGTCATGTTGTCAGTGGACACCCCCCACAGCCTGTTCCCGGCCAGCTCGCCAAGGTGTCATCCCTAAGCACTGAGCCACACATGGCAAGGCCTGCCACGTGTGTCTGTATGCTGGAAAGTGAGAGAAGGAAGGGAGCAGAAGGACAGGAGGGGAGGGGAAGGGAAGGAACCTATGAAGGCAAAGCAGCAGTGAAGGTTTTTGGATTTGGACTTGTATTTGCTTCTTAGTGGTATTTGCGGAGACCTATAGATATACAAGATAAGAAAGATATTCATGAAATAAGTAATTTAATAGATTAATCTCCACTGGTTCAACAGTTTCACTTGCTCATTGCGCACACACATTGAATGAGCGCTCACACCACTACCCCCTAATGCTATGCCTCTTTATTTGATAACCCCCAATTAAGAAATATTTCCTATTCTGGAAAACTTTAAGTTTCTTCTTCTTTCGGTCTGCGGTTTTCAATGATACCATTCGATTGTGCCACAAATTATCCGCGGACCAGCAATCTCCTCGTTGAGGAGGCCCTAACCCTGCAGATTATAGACAGAGAAAGCATGCTCTGGAAACAGAACACAGTTGCATGTCCATATAGCCATGGGTCTGTCTACACGGAAAATAACAAGTCTTGTGGCCGCACCCCTGCACCTCCACCTCCGTCACTGATTCCTCGACCTGATACGTCTCATTTATCACGTCTGCCTCTCGGTTTCGCAGCGTTACGTGACATCAGCCCCCCTATAAAGGAAGTAGGTATACAAAATGTGTTAATTGCGTTAATATTTTTTAAAGCGTTATGTATTTCAAAATCAATCGCTGAGATTAACAAGTTAATTTTGACAGCACTAAAAATAATACTAGATAATAAAAATAGTATCAAATATAGTTGAAAACCCTACATAAACATACTAATCATAGTAATAATAACAACAATATCAATAAAAACAACAACATCAAATATCTGCAATGAAAATAATGAGTTTTCATATTATTAAAATACAGACAGAACATTAAAGTATACACTGCAGCCTATAGTAGGCCTATGTGCTTGACCTGTTGTTGTTCTTGCAGTGGGAATGCACGTGGTTCTTCATCCTGTGCTGTTCTTTCTTCCTGCTGCTGTTTTGGTCCTACTTCTGGTGGGAGGCCCACAACGACTACAATGAGTTTAACTGGTAAGATAAACAATGACTACAACGAGTTTAACTGGTAAGATACACAACGACTACAACGAGTTTAACTGGCAAGATACACAACGACTACAACGAGTTTAACTGGTCAAATACAGAATGACTACAAGGAGTTTAACTGGCCAGATACACAACAACTGCTACAACGAGTTTAACTGGTAAGATACACAACGACTATAACAAGTTTAACTGGCAAGATACACAACGACTATAACAAGTTTAACTGGTAAGATACACAACAACTGCTACAACGAGTTTAACTGGTGAGATACACAATGACTACAACGAGCTTAACTGGTAAGCAGTGATGCCAGTAACGCGTTACTTAGTAACGCGTTAGTCTATTTTTACCACTTTTTTCAGTAACGAGTAATCTAACGCGCTACTATTTACAAACCAGTAATCAGATTAAAGTTACTTATCTAAGTTACTGTGCGTTACTATTTTTGTCATTTTCCTTAATAAAAAGATATATTCTTTGCTTTCTTCTTGTCTTGGGGATTAACGTCATGTAGGCTATGCTCACGTTTTCAGCATGAGGACAATTCATGTGCAGCGACACAACCGAAAAAAACAATGGAGGGTGGAGGGAGAGAGAGAGATGCACATTTCATCAGTCATTACTTTGAGCTTGTGTCAGCTAAACATGACAACATTAAGGTACATTGTACATTCTGTGCTGGCGACAAAGTGCTGTCTAGCTAGACATCCCAAGTCTCCCGAAGTTTTGGGAGTCTCCCACATATTGATAGCGGCTTCCTGACGCCCGCAAATTACATAAAATCTCCCGAAACCTAGAGCGAACAAGAGCACGCAAGCCAGACCGGACTTCAAAGCAAAGATTCTAGAATCTTTGCTTCAAATCGCGTGTGCATAGCTTAATGCGCACACAACGGAGAGGGAGAGAGAGAGGAGTGGTGCGTTTGTGCCTGAAGCGCATCCAAGACAGAGAGCATCCTGGTCTGTTTTGCTAAGTCAACCAATCCGTTTTCAGTGTAAGTGCTTATATCTCTTTTCTCCCAAACATAATTAATCAGTTCAGTCAGTGTATCTAGGAACAGAAGCGTCATGGCAGCGTCAGTGCCCCTCAAAAAGGAAGATTTAAGACCCATTTCACATCAGACTACACAAAAGTGTACCCAATTGTCTTAAAAGATTAAAACATAATGATAATCTTGCACACTGTACTGTTTGTAACAGCAACTTTAGCATTGCTCACGGCGGGTTAAATGATTGCAAAAGACTTGTTGAGGTGAGTTTAACAAGTGTAATTTCATTTGCATATTATAGGCTAGAAGATGGCTAGTTGCCAAGGCTACATGAAAAAAAATCTACATATTTTACTATAACAATTTCTATCAATAGGCCTTCCTTATTTGGTGTACTTAGACATTATTGAACAAACATCTGAATTCTAAGTAGGTTAGGTTGGGATGTCTGCTATACATTGCTGTTAAAATGCACTTCCAGTATAGTGAGTATTGGCAAAACCAGTTATCATTTTTATGTCGAGGCGTTAGGGGTGTTGTCGGCAGCTGCTGAAAGTAACTAATAAAGTAACTTGTAATCTAACATAGTTACTTTTAAAATCAAGTAATCAGTAAAGTAACTAAGTTACTTTTTAAAGGAGTAATCAGTAATCAGTAATCAGATTACTTTTTCAAGGTAACTGTGGCAACACTGCTGGTAAGATACACAATGACTACAACGAGTTTAACTGGTAAGATATAGAACGACTATAACGAGTTTAACTGGTAAGATACACAACGACTACAACGAGTTTAACTGGTAAGATACAGAACGACTACAACGAGTTTAACTGGTAAGATAAACAATGACTACAACGAGTTTAACTGGTAAGATACAGAACGACTACAACGAGTTAAACTGGTAAGATACACAACGACTACAACGAGTTTAACTGGTCAGATACAGAACGACTACAACGAGTTTAACTGGTAAGATACACAACGACTACAACGAGTTTAACTGGTCAGATACAGAATGACTACAACGAGTCTAACTGGTAAGATAAACAACGACTACAACGAGTTTAACTGGTCAGATACAGAATGACTACAACAAGTTTAACTGGTAAGATAAACAATGACTACAATGAGTTTAACTACAACAACTACTGTGAGTTTAACTGGTAAGATACACAATGACTACATGAGTTTAACTGGTAAGATAATGGGCTGTATTTTGGGTACCAGCGTATGGTGTAAAGTTCGTTATTCACCCGCGCAAAGTTGAATTCGGTATTTTGCACGTTTATATTTCAAGCATTGCGCCCAGGGGTGTGGCAATAGGGAGGGGCCTGGCACGTTGTCCAAAAATCGCTATCATACACCACCTAAACCTGGTCAGAAGTCAATGGCGAGTTGTTCATATGCTATTTTAAGAGCGCGTGTCAACAGTCATATTGGCAGGTGCACGCACCATCCTTCTTTCATTCATGAACGCACACCAGCGTACGTCCATGCAAAGCATTACAAATTGCATGATTACAATGGGAAACATAATTAGAATAAAGATATTACGAAATACTGTACATCTCATGATGAGTAGTTATTCACCATCATTTGCAAATTGGTAATGACGGTTAAAAGTGATTAGGGGAGAGGCGAGAGACACGTATGGAGCACAGCTGAAGACGCACTGTCACGAGATACAAGCAACTCCTCTGCAGGATAAATGTTGTTTTATTCAGTAATTTGAGCAACATTAGGGTAAGTGTTGCTTTTTCCAGCCTATGTTTTTGGTGGTAACCCATTGTCAGTCAATAGTGAAAGTAACTGCATATAACTGTCTTGTCGTTGACTGACTCCTTGGTGAAGTTAGTTTCACTTTGCCAATGAGTTCAATTAATAGACGAGTGCAAATGTGTTAAGGCTATGCTAGGTTTCAGTAAAGCATGGTTTAAGAATGACTATTCCATACGGTCTCGCAAGCAGCCTCCTTCAAATGCCCTGTTGAATGCCAAAATACCGATGCATTTTTTTGACATATCACGCTTTGCGCCGTTAAAGGGAATGACAGATGTCATTCTCATTGGTTTAAAATGATGTTACGCCCCAAACACACCCATATGACTGATTAAAAAAACTAGGAACACCTTGTTGCGCCATGCGCTCCACGTTTGATAACGAAACCCCTCCCAATGTGAACTGGACATCCTACTAAATTTGAATAGACTTTTGACGAGTGACGATGCACTTTAGAATGTCATGATAGGGCCCGGAGTCTTCCTGCGCACCATCTGACCATTCAGATCCCCTACAATGTGTTTACTGCCGTCTATGCTGGATTTATTCATGCTACATCAATATGTCATATACATTGAAGGGCATTTCAGATTGCTAAAAGAGAGCCCTTAAACTTTCTCAACATTTGGCATCATTATTGTGTTGTTATGTAGCAGTGCACATATGACTAAATCTGACATTTTGGGTAACACTAGCACAGGCCCATCTAATCAACAATCATGTGTGCATCCATCCATGCATCCCTCATCCATCCTTCCCTCATCCATCCATCCATCCATCCTCCGATCCATCCATCCATCCATCCTCCTATCTATCCATCCATCCATCTCTCTCCCCTCCATCCACATGTACATATAGTGTATATCCAAAACGAGGCATGTGGTTTTGTGACGAGCCTTCCCTAAGCCCTGTATGTTGGTGTGAATAGGTGAGTAAGCTGCTCCATGTTATCTGTTGTGCTCCTACAGGCTGCTGTACAATCGCTCAGGAGAGTGGAGCGATGGCACTGTGCCCATTCTCACCACCACAGTCGTGGGGTTCACTTACACCACAATCCTAATGGTGAGCAAGTACACTTATTCAATACACTTTCATTACACTTATTCAATACACTTTCATTCAGGCCCGGAGTGGGTAATCGGGAGAATCAGAAGAATTCCCGGAGGGCCGCTTCACTTTTGGGCCGGTCGAGGGGAAAATATTGACATTTGCCACGTTAATCTATCTTCTCTTAAAGTAGGCTACAGACGTTCCACATTCTATGCCTAACACCGCAGCCTCTGCATGGGTTGTTCTCCCCTCCCAAGAAGAGTTGGTTGGGTCCACATAGTCCGTCTTTTCTAAAAAGTTTTCTCAGATAGGCTACCATAGGCGGGCCACCCGTACCGTAGTGATAAGCGTCAGGGAGGACAGATGGTAGAAAGTGCCAAGTTCCCAGATTTTTTTTTGAAGAGGACAGACATAAGTGGCAACTGGTAAAGAGATATAGCCATCATTATTAGCGCCATAATTATTGGGCTATTATTGGATGTTGTTGCGTTGTCAACCTATTCGCAAGCAACATATTAAATTAATTAAAATAGGCCTATTTTGTATCGTCCAATATGGCGATTCATAGACTTTGCAAATATTATGCAAATATTGATAACACAACTCAAGCTTGATCTGTGTATGCAGTAGGCCTAAAAACAAAAGTAGCCTCTGAGCAGATGATGAGCCCAAAATTAGCTACATGATTAGAGGGATAAGTAGGCTAGCCTCCCAGATAGCAAAGAGGCTGGCGGACCACTGTCGGTCCATTGGGGGCATAGCTGGCGGTCCATTGGGGGCATAGCTCACAGTCCGCTGGCATTTTGCACATCGGTTCTCTGGTGGGTTGCATACAAATTGCCCAATATGTTTCCACAATTGGTCTAAAATCGTTTTCATTTGTTCAGTTATACTCCATATATCATTTTTATTAACTTTTCTTAATATTCATGACAAGTTCAATTTAAAGAGATGGTGGTCCAACGGCGGACCACAAGTGGCACGCCACCGGCGGCATTGCACCAGCGGTCCGCTATCTGACAATCTGATTTTGCTATCTGGGCTAGAGAGGACAATAGAGTAAACCATATGAATTAATATGAAATGTTGTTATTTAATGTAAGAAAGAACCGTTATTTACTGTAAGAAAGAACAGTATATGACAGCTATGTGCCTTGTTTGCTCAGAAGTGGGTGTAGTAAAGGAGTAAATCACCAAACAACAATATGATATATATGCAGAAAAACATGTAAACAATAGTTCAGTATGCCTCTGTGGAATTGTGGGATACATTTCAAATGCTTTATTTCTTTCTCCCTGTTTTTGTTAACTTATCAACCTATCCTTGTGGAATAGTGGAATATTGCTAAAAACTACAGGATAGTAAGAGCTGAACTGTTGATTTATTCAATTTCCACCACCACTAAAAAAGTGGGCCGGTCTTGGGCATGAAACTCCCGGGCTGAAAAGTGGCCCCACTCCGGTCCTGCTTTCATTACACTGTGTAATACACTTTCATTACACTTATTCAATACACTTTCATTACACTGTGTAACACACTTTCATTACACTTATTCGATACACTTTCATTAGACATTCAATACAATTTCATTACACTGTGTACTGTAGTCGTGCAGGAATCCATGAGGATGTGTTGTTCCTGTTTATATCTTTGCTTTGAACTATTCTAATGTCAGCACTGTCTGAATTTGTTCTTGGCTAAATATTTGAGACATAAATGCATATTGAAACATAATTAAATGCTGCCATTAATGTACAACATTACTGTTTTTCCTTTATTCTCAGGGGTTAGCACTATGTCACATAGCACTGGGACAACAGATGAACCTGTTCTGGATCCACAAGGTACTTAAGTGACCTGTCCTGTGTAAATATTGACACATTGCACTGAAATACCTTTCAAACATAAAACTAAATATATCTGTCTATCTATCTATTCACCATATTTCTGAAACCTACATCTGTTCCGGTTTCAATCTTCGTCTATGCTGTTTACATAATAATCTGCCCTCATTCCTCCACCTGACATCTGATACTGCTGCTCCTCCATCTGATACTGCTCCTCCATCTGATACTGCTCCTCCTCCACCTGACACCTGATACTGCTCCTCCATCTGATACTGCTCCTCCTCCACCTGACACCTGATGCTGCTCCTCCACCTGACACTGCTCCTCCTCCATCTGATACTGCTCTTCCTCCATCTGACACTGCTCCTCCTCTTCCATCTGACACTGCTCCTCCTCCACCTGACACCTGATACTGCTCCTCCTCCACCTGACACCTGATACTGCTCCTCCATCTGACACTGCTCCTCCTCCACCTGACACTGCTCCTCCTCCTCCACCTGACACCTGATACTGCTCCTCCTCCATCTGATACTGCTCCTCCTCCACCTGACACTGCTCCTCCTCCACCTGACACCTCTTTCACCTGCATCTGTCCTGCTCCTCTTCCACAGGTGTGCGTGCTGGCTGTGTTGCTCACCACCATCACAGGTGTGGTGTCCATCGATGACCTGTGGAGGACTGAGTGGGACATTGTCATCATCTCTTTGCAGGTGCACAAGTTTCACTCACACTTCTCACTTGTACTCACACACACCACTTAATACATTCTCTCCCTCTTTGTGTGTGTGTGTGTTTATGTGTGTGTGTGTGTGTTTGTCCAGTTCACGGGTCCGTTCCTGCACATTGGAGCAGTTGTCGCGATGACGGCCCTCGGCTGGTTGGTGGCAGGGTTTGTTGTGCGTGGAGAGAGATCAAGTGAGTGATTGGTTAATGCATACATCCTAAAATCCAATCCTTCTATAGAGTGGTCTTTGTTGTTTTGACCAGAGTTCCAGATGGGGGTGTATGTGAGCGTGGTCTTTGTTGTTTTGACCAGAGTTCCAGATGGGGGTGTATGTGAGCGTGGTCTTTGTTGTTTTGACCAGAGTTCCAGATGGGGGTGTATGTGAGCGTGGTCTTTGTTGTTTTGACCAGAGTTCCAGATGGGGGTGTATGTGAGCGTGGTCTTTGTTGTTTTGACCAGAGTTCCAGATGGGGGTGTATGTGAGCGTGGTCTTTGTTGTTTTGACCAGAATTCCAGATGGGGTGTATGTGAGCGTGGTCTTTGTTGTTTTGACCAGAGTTCCAGATGGGGGTGTATGTGAGCGTGGTCTTTGTTGTTGTTTATTGTTGTTTGTTGTTCCAGGGTTCCAGAGGGGTATTTTTACAAAGGCAGAATTAAGACATCCAAGATAAGTGATAAAGCGAGGTTTGACATGGTGTTGTCTGGTCATCCAATCTCAAGTTGTTTCGCTAATGCCAATTCAGGATGAGTAAGAGCGACTATGTCAAGCCAGGTGTAAATAATTCAGGATGTGTGCGCGTTCTCGTTTCTGCTCCAAAGTGCCCACGGTTGCAATAAAAAAGACGCAGAAATTAGCGTCATTCACACAAAGTGAACAACCGCTTTTGATATAGACTAACAATGAAGTAAAGTCGTCCTTTTTGGAATGGGGAATCGTGGCTATTTCTGTAAAACAGCAGGAGTAGGCGTGGTAGACCAACTGAATGCAAATTTACGTATGAACCCATGTGTGAGTGCTAATTGTCTCGGCACGCAATGTCATTAAGAAAGCGCTTGCCACTGCAAAGATGCACATAGTATGATATACCTTAATATTATAGTTGAAAATACCTTTGAAAACTTGCCCTCCACTTCCAATCAACTACTAGTAGGCTATTCATCAAACGTCTATCAACCATATGGCAGTAGGCAGACAATCTGTTTTATTTTGCAAGCAAATACATTTAGCAAATAGTATATAAATGGAATAAAGCTCCTTAAAATATGCACGGAGGTCTGATTTGAATGACAGTTAGCTGAGCCAGTGGAACAACATAATTACCATTAGAATTAACTTAGCTTGGCTGTTAGCCTGGTAAGGACCAGGCTAGATGCAGAGAATAAATCCCCATGGTAACTTATGTGCCATCTCTTTTGTGAAACCAAGTCAAGGCAAAATTCATCCAGGATAAGCAAAAATAGAAAGGGAGAGGATGGAGGATAATAGAAATACCCCTCTGGTGGTGGTGTATGTGAGCGTGGCCTTTGTTGTTGTTTATTGTTGTTGTTTATTGTTGTTTATTGTTGTTGTTTATTGTTGTTGTTTGTCCAGGGTTCCAGATGGGGGTGTATGCGTAATTGTGGTCTTTGTTGTTGTTTATTGTTGTTGTTTATTGTTGTTTATTGTTGTTGTTTATTGTTGTTTATTGTTGTTGTTTATTGTTGTTTATTGTTGTTGTTTATTGTTGTTGTTTGCCCAGGGTTCCAGATGGTTGTGGTGGTGGTGTATGTGAGTGTGCTGCTGGCGCTCTATTTGGCCCCGCTGGCCATTAGCTCCTCCCCCTGTGTGATGGACAAGACCAGCCTCAGACCCCGCCCCCTAGTCATCGGCCGGAGGGGAGCGCCCATGGTGGGTTACACACACACACACACACACACACACACACACACTCAGATGCACACACACACATACATGGATGCATACACATTAGGGGTGGCACGGTTCACGAAACCCACGGCCCGGGTCGTATCACGGTTTAAAGGTCCCAGTTCAGTTCGTATCACGGTTTAAAGGTCACGGTTCACGAAACCCCCAGTTCAGTTCGTATCACGGTTTAAAGGTCAGGGTTTTCGGTTCTGTATGGTTCTTGTTGTTATTTTTCCTTTTAATCTTTAAAGGAACCATATGTAAGATTGTGGCCAAATCTGGTACTGCAATCAAATTACTGTAGAGTGGTGTATCCCCTCCCCCTCCCCCTGACTCGAGGTGACCAACCCGGATGCCAAAACACTACTGACTTTGTGATTAGTAGATAGGTGGAGGGTGGCGCATCAGGCCAAAACACAACATGACATGACAAAACACAACATCAACATCAGTTGAGGGCTGCAACTTCACTTTTTAAATGACAATATTCTGGCCAGACTACTGTTGTCAGTGATATAAGTATTTGAAATGAACATGATTTCTTAATGTCTAGTGGCATATCAGGGCCATTTTATGATTAATTGAAATACATTTCTTACATGTTCCTTTAACACTTCAGAAATACCATACTTCAGCATAAGATGTATAGCTTAATGATCCACCATTTAGGCTACAGTATTAGTATAGTTATATCATGCACAAACTTGACTTGACTTTAAGCACACATCATTAACACCATCTCTGAGGAAAGGTTTGATACAGCAAGATTGAAGACATTGATTTCAAATTGCTTTTCATTTAAGTAGTATAAGTATAAGTATATATACTTTTTTGATCCCGTGAGGGAAATTTGGTCTCTGCATTTAACCCAATCGGTGAATTAGTGAAATACAAACAGCACACAGTGAACACACAGTGAGGTGAAGCACACACT
The DNA here is from genome assembly GCF_046254945.1 of Alosa pseudoharengus. Lineage (NCBI taxonomy): Eukaryota > Metazoa > Chordata > Actinopteri > Clupeiformes > Clupeidae > Alosa > Alosa pseudoharengus. Next base: position 834,003 of record NW_027468870.1, on the reverse strand, counting down.
AATCCCGGCGCAGTGAGCTGCCTGCTACAACGGCCGCGTTTGGGGAGCAGTGAGGGGTTAGGTGCCTTGCTCAAGGGCACTTCAGCCGCGGCCCACTGGTCCCTGAGTCCAGAGTGCTAACCAGTGGGCCACGGCTGCCCCAATACGGCTGCCCCAATTTATTTGGCAAACAAGTAGAATGTGTCACTGCCATCTACAGGAACGTCTGTACCTTTGTAGCACACTAAGATTGACTGAAATATTACGGAATATTTTATTTCTACACATAGCTTAGCCTAAATATGCAAGATAGCTTCTAGGCTACCACATAACATTGACAAGCCCTGTAAATGTGCACTTTCTCTCCGGTCTCTGGACTGCTCCTCTAGTTTCTCTCAACAGGGCTATTTGCTCACTGAAACTGAACGTTACATCTTTCATGTGAGGAGGACCCAACATATAGACAGGTGATATTTTTGAGATATGTGCTTCCTAGAGGCATTTTTTAGTAAAAGTTGGGAACAGGACTTTTTAACATAATTAAGGTGTGCTGAATCCAACTAGCCCTGTTCCCAGGCTGAATTTTGAGTTTATGACCATCGAATTAGCATAAACAAAATGGTTGCCAAAATGGCGATTTTGGGCACTTTCATTGGGCGGATGTCATTATACCATGTAAATTAATTCATATTGTTCACAGAAATCTTCCTTGGCCAATAGATCAAGTATATAGGCTGTGAAAAAAAGAAAAAATATCTAGTATTATGCCCATGTTAATTACCTGAAAAAACCTTTGAAAAATGTAATTGTTAAAATTTTATAACTGAGCAGGCACACGGTATTTGACGAATGAGACTTATGTTTTTTGAGGGTCAAGAAAGATGTGTAGTGATGAAATGTAAAGTTTAAAATTGTGGCCTACTGGTTAGGTCTTCGGGCTTGAAACCAAAGGGTTGCCGGTTCGATCCCCGACCAGTAGGAAAAATGTGGGTGGTGGAAAGGTTGAGCACTGCTCTCCCATGCCCACATCCACGGCTGAAGTCCCCTTGAGCAAGGCACCTAACCCCTCACTGCTCCCCGAGCATCACTGTAGCAAGGCAGTAAACTGCTCCAGGTTAATGTGTGCTTCAATGCAGACATCCCAAGTCTCCCAGAAGTTCCGGGAGTCTCCCGCATATTGATAACGGCTCCCTGATGCCCGCAAATTAGATAAAATCTCCCGGAATCTAGAGCGAGCGAGCAAGAGCGCGCACACGAGACCGAGACTTCAAATCGTGTGTGCATCTGATTGTAGCGCGCACACGACGGGGATGGAGAGAGAGAGAGGTAGTGCGTGTGTGCCTGTTCAAGACAGAGAGCATCCTGATTTGCCTGTTTCATATTCAGTTCAGTAGGAACAGGAGCGTCATGGCAGAGGCAGAGTGCCCCCCAAAAAGGACCCATTTCACATCAGACTACACGAAAGTGTACCCTTGTCTCATAAGAGTTCAAAATAACGATAGTCTTGCACGCTGCACTGTTTGTAGGCTAACAGTGACTTTGGCGGGTTAAATGATTGCAAAAGACATGCTGAGGTGAGTTTAACAAGTGTCATTTCATCTGCATATTATTCCAGACTAGCCTACTGGCTATTTGCCAAGGCTACATAAAGACCAAACTACCAAAATCTACATATTTTATTATCACAATTTCTAATAGGCCTTCCTTATTTGGTGTGCTGAGTAGAGACAAACATACTAATTAACAATTAATTAATTAACAAACATAGGCTATTCATCACTATTTCAGTATCTAAGATATTGATATTTATTTTATTTTTTATTTATTTACTTTTTTTTTTTTTTTTTTGGGGGGGGGGGGGGGGGTACCTCCCTGAAATGGCTTTTTGCAGGTTGGGATGTCTGTCAATGTGTGACCTGTGTGTTCACTAATTCACAGATGGTATACATGCAGAGACCAAATTCCTTGTATACCCAAGTATACTTGGCCATAAAACCTGATTTACATTACATTTACATAATTGAAGCGAATTGGGTTGGTAATGTATGTAGTCTCGGAGTAAGTTACACAGGCCCTAACCCATTTCGGTAACACTTTACGGTAAGGGTACATTAATTAATTCATGATTTATGTATTCATTCATTAATATCTAATTAATCATCAGGAATTTACTGAGTTCATAGTTGTGACCTCATACATGAACACATTACTAAAGTATTAGGTACGGTGGGCACATCATTATGAATTATGATGTATTAACCATGATCATGACTTTATTTTTCTGCCAAAAATGTGGTCATCACCGCTCAAATTCTGATTTAAACATAACTTTGGAATTCTCTAAACACATGTCATTATTCACTACTTTATTTGAGGGGCCACAGACATGATAAATGCATGAGCAATTAACCTAAATCCCATCACACCTAATGCTTTAGTTGATGTGTTGTTCATACATCAGGTCATCATGAATGAGAGTATATGAATTCCTGTCAATTCCTGATGATTCATAGGATATAAAGGAATGAAGTAATGCATAAATCATGAATTAATTCATGCATGAATTCATGATAATTCATGTACCTTTACCATAAAGTGTCACCCACATTTGTATTAGTAAAATAATTGCATGTCCTGTGAATTAATAGCTAGATGAATAACTTTATAACTATTGCAAGTTCAAGTTTAAGTTACTTTATTTGTACCCAGAGGTAGATTTTGTTTGCAGTATACAGTGCTTCAAGAGAATTTGCCAGAACAGGAGCACAGAGGATGCCATCTTTACAGCAATTCACTCCGCCCTGTCCCTCCTTGACAATAGCAACACCTACGTATGTGAGAATGCTGTTCATTGACTTCAGCTCAGCATTCAACACCATCATCCCCTCCAAACTCAGTGAACTGGACATCAATACCTCCCTCTGAAACTAGATTCTGGACTTCCTAACCAACAGACCGCAGTCTGTTAGATTAGATAACCTCACCCACTCAACCCTCACCCTGAACACTGGCGTGTGCTGAGCCCTCCTTTACTCCCTCTTCACCTACGACTGCACACCTGTACATGGCTCTAACACCATTGTCAAATTTGCAGACAACACTACAGTGATTGCTCTCATCAGCAACAATAATGAGACAGCCTGCAGGGAGGAGGTCCAGCACCTAACATCGCGGAGCACCGACAACAACACCAAGAGGACCAAAGACCTCATTGTGGACTTCAGGAAGTCAAAAGCTAGCACACAAAGCCCCATCCTCATCAACAGGACTGAGGTGGAGCATGTCACCAGTTCATGTTTCTGGCTGTCCACTATGGACCTCTTTTGGACCCTCAACACCTCAACCTTGATCAAGAAGGCTCACCAGCATCTCTTCTTCCTGAGGAGACTAAAGAACACAACCTCTCTCCTCAGATCCTGGTGAACTTCAAAACCTCTACCGCTGCACAATTGAGAGCATCCTCACCAACTGTGTCACAGTATGGTACGGCAACTGCTCTGCCTCCGACTGGAAAGGACTGCAGAGGATGATGAAAACTGCTCAGCGCATCACTGGTTCCTCACACCCCTCCATCAACCCCCCCCCCCCCCCCGGTGCCTCCTTGCCTGTGCCTGTTGAGGTGTCCATGTCGATGGCAACCTTCACAGGGACAACAAGGAGGCGAACATTTTGCCCCTATCCCACCCATAGTTATCTATTTATATTTATAAATGTACACACTTTATTACACTTAAACATAGCGATATTCTACTGATATTTCTACGGTTGTTCGTGATTAGTTCAAAGGAACTCCAATGATTTTAAACTCCAAACATGTGTCCACCCACCACGAAGAAGATGTTTACCAATGAAGTCAGGCCACACCAGTGTTCGAATTACCATAGGGCCTGGTAGTGCCCAGCCCCCTTAGTTCTGGCCAGGGCACTACTAGTTCTGCTCGAAATCACTGTCAGAGGGTGCCCACTCATTCATTGTCAAGCTGCCAACCCGTAACTATGATAACCTACATTTTCCCCGTTGGTTGCAATGTGTATCCCCCCCCCCCCCCCAGACTGCAGGGGCACTGCTGCGCATAATATCCCCCTGTCCTGTCCTGTCCGATCTCACCCTCCTCTGAATCGAGTTGTTATTAATTTTGCTAGAGCATTGTTAGCGATTGAGCAATTAGCAGCAGTGGAAAAAGTTAAAAGGAATGTATAATTTAATTAGAATTAGATATTAGAAAATTGTTACAACACGTTTTTACCTACTTCGTCAGAATGCGAGAGAGGATTCTCTGCGCTTAATGACATTGATGACAAAGCCAGAGAGCGCAGCTTAAATGCGCTTCTTTTTCTGAGCATCAATGCGCCTCCCCTGGTCCAGTTCAACCCTAAGCGATTCGTGAAATCATGGCTCAAGGCTGGGCATCGTCCATCAACTGTGTGGAAAACGGGGGAAAAATGCCCATAAAGAGACCAATAGGCACTTTGGGACTATCTCCAGTAGGCTTAGCCGAGATGTGATAAAGACAGCTGTTTTGTGTTAACTTTCAGTTTTTTCAGTTGTGCGATGTTCAGTTGTGCACGTAAAATATTTGACAATTAGCTCTGCTCAGATTCATTTTTGACGATAGCATTTGTTATTAGGCTGAATTTCATAATGTCATAGATTTCATTTTAATAAACTGGCTACCCTGCTTACTATAATCTATTGGATGTTGAATCCCCCCCCCCCCCCCCCCCCCAAGTGGGCCCCCCCGGAAACGACGGGGTAATTCGAACACTGGGCCACACTCTTTGCCAAAGAGGACCGTAAACATAGTCAAGAGTATAATAAGGTGATAATAATGCTAATTAGCATAATAATAGGTTTTTTTTGCATTTTTATATTTTTCATAGCCTTTCCTTTTTTTATTGCCCACAGGAGATTTCTGAGATGCACAGATGTGAACAATATTAATTTATTTACATGGTATAATGATGCCCGTCTGGAGAAAGTGCCCAAAATCGCCATTTTGGCAGCCATTTTGTTTATGCTAATTAGATGGTCAAAAACTCAAAATTCCGCTTAGGAACAGGGCTAGTTGGATTCAGCACATGTTAATTATGATAAAAAGTCCTGTTCCCAACTTTTACTAAGAAATGCCTCTAGACCCATATACAAGGACTTTTTCTTGAAATAGCACTTGTCTAATACATTGTAATGATATTTCATTTTCGAGGGCTTTTGAGATCTGGGGTTATTACCTTTCAGTAAAATGACTTATTATTAGCCTACTACTTGCTCCCCTGCACACATGAGAGTTATTATTAGCCTACTACACGTCTCCCCTGCACGCATGAGAGTTATTATTAGCCTACTACACGTCTCCCCTGCACATATGAGAGTTATTATTAGCCTACTACACGTCTCCCCTGCACACACGAGAGTTATTATTAGCCTACTATACGTCCCCTGCACACATGAGAGTTATTATTAGTCTACTACACGTCCCCTGCACACATGAGAGTTATTATTAGCCCACTACACGTCTCCCCTGCACACATGAGAGTTATTATTAGCCTACTACACGTCTCCCCTGCACACATGAGAGTTATTATTAGTCTACTGCACGTCTCCCCTGCACACATGAGAGTTATTATTAGTCTACTGCACGTCTCCTGCACACATGAGAGTTATTATTAGTCTACTGCACGTCTCCCCTGCACACATGAGAGTTATTATTAGTCTACTACACGTCCCCTGCACACATGAGAGTTATTATTAGCCTACTACACGTCCCCTGCACACATGAGAGTTATTATTAGCCCACTACACGTCCCCTGCACACATGAGAGTTAATATTAGTCTACTACACGTCTCCCCTGCACACATGAGAGTTGGGCAGAGCCGTGCCACTGGAGGAGGGGCCGCTCATATAGCCTCCTGCTTAATCTTAATGATTGCACATATAGACCTGGTCGCTCATATAGCCTCCTGCTTAATCTTAATGATTGCACATATAGACCTGGCTCATATAGCCTCCTGCTTAATCTTAATGATTGCACATATAGACCTGGCCTCTCATATAGCCTCCTGCTTAATCTTAATGATTGCACATATAGAACTGGCCTCTCATATAGCCTCCTGCTTAATCTTAATGATTGCACATATAGAACTGGTCGCTCATATAGCCTCCTGCTTAATCTTAATGATTGCACATATAGACCTGGTCGCTCATATAGCCTCCTGCTTAATCTTAATGATTGCACATATAGACCTGGCTCATATAGCCTCCTGCTTAATCTTAATGATTGCACATATAGACCTGGCCTCTCATATAGCCTCCTGCTTAATCTTAATGATTGCACATATAGAACTGGCCTCTCATATAGCCTCCTGCTTAATCTTAATGATTGCACATATAGAACTGGCCTCTCATATAGCCTCCTGCTTAATCTTAATGATTGCACATATAGACCTGGCCGCTCATATAGCCTCCTGCTTAATCTTAATGATTGCACATATAGACCTGGCCGCTCATATAGCCTCCTGCTTAATCTTAATGATTGCACATATAGACCTGGCTCATATAGCCTCCTGCTTAATCTTAATGATTGCACATATAGACCTGGCCGCTCATATTGCCTCCTGCTTAATCTTAATGATTGCACATATAGACCTGGCTCATATAGCCTCCTGCTTAATCTTAATGATTGCACATATAGACCTGGTCGCTCATATAGCCTCCTGCTTAATCTTAATGATTGCACATATAGACCTGGTCGCTCATATAGCCTCCTGCTTAATCTTAATGATTGCACATATAGACCTGGCTCATATAGCCTCCTGCTTAATCTTAATGATTGCACATATAGAACTGGCCTCTCATATAGCCTCCTGCTTAATCTTAATGATTGCACATATAGACCTGGCCTCTCATATAGCCTCCTGCTTAATCTTAATGATTGCACATATAGACCTGGTCGCTCATATAGCCTCCTGCTTAATCTTAATGATTGCACATATAGACCTGGCCGCTCATATAGCCTCCTGCTTAATCTTAATGATTGCACATATAGACCTGGCCTCTCATATAGCCTCCTGCTTAATCTTAATGATTGCACATATAGACCTGGCCGCTCATATAGCCTCCTGCTTAATCTTAATGATTGCACATATAGACCTGGCCGCTCATATAGCCTCCTGCTTAATCTTAATGATTGCACATATATACCTGGCTCATATAGCCTAATGCTTAATCTTAATGATTGCATATATAGACCTGGCCTCTCATATAGCCTCCTGCTTAATCTTAATGATTGCACATATAGACCTGGCCGCTCATATAGCCTCCTGCTTAATCTTAATGATTGCACATATAGAACTGGCCTCTCATATAGCCTCCTGCTTAATCTTAATGATTGCACATATAGACCTGGCTCATATAGCCTACTGCTTAATCTTAATGATTGCACATATAGACCTGGCCTCTCATATAGCCTCCTGCTTAATCTTAATGATTGCACATATAGACCTGGTCGCTCATATAGCCTACTGCTTAATCTTAATATATAGACCTGGCCGCTCATAGTCTCCTACTCCCCTTAATTGTTGCAAATATAAACTTGGTTGCGATTTCCAAACCGTTTTTGTGAGGGCTACTTTGCTAATATTTGGGAAACTGCAAGTAAGGGCCTGCGACTGCACAGCCTAAGTTGCTAATGTGCCGCGAGTGCGCAGCAAATGAACTTCAGAAACAATACATTTCAGCTCACGATATTCAGACCAGATATTCGGCCCATCCTCCCGAAGCTCCCGATTAGCCACTCCGGGCCTGTACTAGCATAATTAATGGGCTACGTGTTGCACAATGCCTGCACACAGTCGCAGTTCTATCTACCGTTTTCTAAATCCAAAATGTTCGCACACACCAGACTTATGCGACGCTGGTGCATCCTCCAACTCCGGGCTGCCTTCGTTATCGCTCCAACTTGCCATTTCTACACGTGACCCGCAGCACTCCACACCGCAGCACTTCACACCTCATGCGAAAGGGGAAAAAAACTGTCTGAGGTCACATATGGGCATGAGGCTACATTACGCATGACATGAACCGTCAAAACCGTACGATGCACACATGCTCTGAACCGAGACTAGCGCACCGAACGGTTCGGATTTTGTTTCATGAACTGTGCCACCCCTAATACACATACATGCACACACACACACACATACACACACACAATTATGAATCAGCTTCTGTTTCAACATCTCTGCATGTTCCCCCTGTCCCAGTGGTTCATATCTGTCCATTTGGTCTGCTTCCTCCCTGTCAGTTGGCGCCAGAGAACACCCTGATGTCCTTTAATAAAGCCCTGCAGCACAGCGTCAGCGCCCTGGAGGCAGATGTGGCTGTCAGGTACGCGTCTAACTGTCTAACCGTCTGCATCTTTGGGGCTGTCAGGTACACGTCTAACTGTCTAACCGTCTGCATCTTTGGGGCTGTCAGGTACACGTCTAACTGTCTAACTGTCTAACCGTCTGCATCTTTGGGGCTGTCAGGTACGCGTCTAACTGTCTAACCGTCTAACCGTCTGCATCTTTGGGGCTGTCAGGTACACGTCTAACTGTCTAACTGTCTAACTGTCTAACCGTCTGCATCTTTGGGGCTGTCAGGTACACGTCTAACTGTCTAACCGTCTAACCGTCTGCATCTTTGGGGCTGTCAGGTACACGTCTAACTGTCTAACCGTCTGCATCTTTGGGGCTGTCATGTCAGGTACGCGTCTAACTGTCTAACCGTCTGCATCTTTGGGGCTGTCATGTCAGGTACGCGTCTAACTGTCTAACCGTCTGCATCTTTGGGGCTGTCAGGTACGCGTCTAACTGTCTAACCGTCTAACCGTCTGCATCTTTGGGGCTGTCAGGTACACGTCTAACTGTCTAACCGTCGAACCGTCTGCATCTTTGGGGCTGTCAGGTACACGTCTAACTGTCTAACTGTCTAACCGTCTGCATCTTTGGGGCTGTCAGGTACACGTCTAACTGTCTAACCGTCTAACCGTCTGCATCTTTGGGGCTGTCAGGTACACGTCTAACTGTCTAACTGTCTAACCGTCTGCATCTTTGGGGCTGTCAGGTACACGTCTAACTGTCTAACCGTCTAACCGTCTGCATCTTTGGGGCTGTCAGGTACACGTCTAACTGTCTAACTGTCTAACCGTCTGCATCTTTGGGGCTGTCAGGTACACGTCTAACTGTCTAACTGTCTAACCGTCTGCATCTTTGGGGCTGTCAGGTACACGTCTAACTGTCTAACCGTCTAACCGTCTGCATCTTTTGGGCTGTCAGGTACACGTCTAACTGTCTAACCATCTGAATCTTTGGGGCTGTCATGTCAGGTACGCGTCTAACTGTCTAACCGTCTAACCGTCTGCATCTTTGGGGCTATCAGGTACGCGTCTAAATGTCTAACCGTCTGCATCTTTGGGGCTATCAGGTACGCGTCTAACTGTCTAACCGTCTGCATCTTTGGGGCTTTCAGGTACGCGTCTAACTGTCTAACCGTCTAACCGTCTGCATCTTTGGGGCTGTCAGGTACGCGTCTAACTGTCTAACCGTCTGCATCTTTGGGGCTGTCATGTCAGGTGCGCGTCTAACCGTCTGCATCTTTGGGGCTGTCATGTCAGGTGCGCGTCTAACTGTCTAACCGTCTGCATCTTTGGGGATGTCATGTCAGGTGCGCGTCTAACCGTCTGCATCTTTGGGGCTGTCATGTCAGGTACGCGTCTAACCGTCTAACCGTCTGCATCTTTGGGGCTGTCAGGTACACGTCTAACTGTCTAACTGTCTAACTGTCTAACCGTCTGCATCTTTGGGGCTGTCAGGTACACGTCTAACTGTCTAACCGTCTAACCGTCTGCATCTTTGGGGCTGTCAGGTACACGTCTAACTGTCTAACCGTCTGCATCTTTGGGGCTGTCATGTCAGGTACGCGTCTAACTGTCTAACCGTCTGCATCTTTGGGGCTATCAGGTACACGTCTAACTGTCTAACCGTCTGCATCTTTGGGGCTATCAGGTACGCGTCTAACCGTCTAACCGTCTGCATCTTTGGGGCTGTCATGTCAGGTACGCGTCTAACTGTCTAACCGTCTGCATCTTTGGGGCTATCAGGTACGCGTCTAACCGTCTAACCGTCTGCATCTTTGGGGCTATCAGGTACGCGTCTAACTGTCTAACCGTCTGCATCTTTGGGGCTATCAGGTACACGTCTAACTGTCTAACCGTCTGCATCTTTGGGGCTGTCAGGTACGCATCTAACTGTCTAACCGTCTAACCGTCTAACCGTCTGCATCTTTGGGGCTATCAGGTACGCGTCTAACTGTCTAACCGTCTGCATCTTTGGGGCTGTCAGGTACGCGTCTAACTGTCTAACCGTCTGCATCTTTGGGGCTGTCAGGTACGCGTCTAACTGTCTAACCGTCTGCATCTTTGGGGCTGTCATGTCAGGTACGCGTCTAACTGTCTAACCGTCTGCATCTTTGGGGCTGTCAGGTACGCGTCTAACTGTCTAACCGTCTGCATCTTTGGGGCTGTCAGGTACGCGTCTAACTGTCTAACCGTCTAACCGTCTGCATCTTTGGGGCTGTCAGGTACACGTCTAACTGTCTAACTGTCTAACCGTCTGCATCTTTGGGGCTGTCAGGTACACGTCTAACTGTCTAACCGTCTAACCGTCTGCATCTTTGGGGCTGTCAGGTACACGTCTAACTGTCTAACTGTCTAACCGTCTGCATCTTTGGGGCTGTCAGGTACACGTCTAACTGTCTAACTGTCTAACCGTCTGCATCTTTGGGGCTGTCAGGTACACGTCTAACTGTCTAACCGTCTAACCGTCTGCATCTTTTGGGCTGTCAGGTACACGTCTAACTGTCTAACCATCTGAATCTTTGGGGCTGTCATGTCAGGTACGCGTCTAACTGTCTAACCGTCTAACCGTCTGCATCTTTGGGGCTATCAGGTACGCGTCTAAATGTCTAACCGTCTGCATCTTTGGGGCTATCAGGTACGCGTCTAACTGTCTAACCGTCTGCATCTTTGGGGCTTTCAGGTACGCGTCTAACTGTCTAACCGTCTAACCGTCTGCATCTTTGGGGCTGTCAGGTACGCGTCTAACTGTCTAACCGTCTGCATCTTTGGGGCTGTCATGTCAGGTGCGCGTCTAACCGTCTGCATCTTTGGGGCTGTCATGTCAGGTGCGCGTCTAACTGTCTAACCGTCTGCATCTTTGGGGATGTCATGTCAGGTGCGCGTCTAACCGTCTGCATCTTTGGGGCTGTCATGTCAGGTACGCGTCTAACCGTCTAACCGTCTGCATCTTTGGGGCTGTCAGGTACACGTCTAACTGTCTAACTGTCTAACTGTCTAACCGTCTGCATCTTTGGGGCTGTCAGGTACACGTCTAACTGTCTAACCGTCTAACCGTCTGCATCTTTGGGGCCGTCAGGTACACGTCTAACTGTCTAACTGTCTGCATCTTTGGGGCTGTCATGTCAGGTACGCGTCTAACTGTCTAACCGTCTGCATCTTTGGGGCTATCAGGTACACGTCTAACTGTCTAACCGTCTGCATCTTTGGGGCTATCAGGTACGCGTCTAACCGTCTAACCGTCTGCATCTTTGGGGCTGTCATGTCAGGTACGCGTCTAACTGTCTAACCGTCTGCATCTTTGGGGCTATCAGGTACGCGTCTAACCGTCTAACCGTCTGCATCTTTGGGGCTATCAGGTACGCGTCTAACTGTCTAACCGTCTGCATCTTTGGGGCTATCAGGTACACGTCTAACTGTCTAACCGTCTGCATCTTTGGGGCTGTCAGGTACGCATCTAACTGTCTAACCGTCTAACCGTCTAACCGTCTGCATCTTTGGGGCTATCAGGTACGCGTCTAACTGTCTAACCGTCTGCATCTTTGGGGCTGTCAGGTACGCGTCTAACTGTCTAACCGTCTGCATCTTTGGGGCTGTCAGGTACGCGTCTAACTGTCTAACCGTCTGCATCTTTGGGGCTGTCATGTCAGGTACGCGTCTAACTGTCTAACCGTCTGCATCTTTGGGGCTGTCAGGTACGCGTCTAACTGTCTAACCGTCTGCATCTTTGGGGCTGTCAGGTACGCGTCTAACTGTCTAACCGTCTAACCGTCTGCATCTTTGGGGCTGTCAGGTACACGTCTAACTGTCTAACTGTCTAACCGTCTGCATCTTTGGGGCTGTCAGGTACACGTCTAACTGTCTAACCGTCTAACCGTCTGCATCTTTGGGGCTGTCAGGTACACGTCTAACTGTCTAACTGTCTAACCGTCTGCATCTTTGGGGCTGTCAGGTACACGTCTAACTGTCTAACTGTCTAACCGTCTGCATCTTTGGGGCTGTCAGGTACACGTCTAACTGTCTAACCGTCTAACCGTCTGCATCTTTTGGGCTGTCAGGTACACGTCTAACTGTCTAATCGTCTGAATCTTTGGGGCTGTCATGTCAGGTACGCGTCTAACTGTCTAACCGTCTGCATCTTTGGGGCTATCAGGTACGCGTCTAACTGTCTAACCGTCTGCATCTTTGGGGCTTTCAGGTACGCGTCTAACTGTCTAACCGTCTAACCGTCTGCATCTTTGGGGCTGTCAGGTACGCATCTAACTGTCTAACCGTCTGCATCTTTGGGGCTGTCATGTCAGGTGCGTGTCTAACCGTCTGCATCTTTGGGGCTGTCATGTCAGGTACGCGTCTAACTGTCTAACCGTCTAACCGTCTGCATCTTTGGGGCTATCAGGTACGCGTCTAAATGTCTAACCGTCTGCATCTTTGGGGCTATCAGGTACGCGTCTAACTGTCTAACCGTCTGCATCTTTGGGGCTTTCAGGTACGCGTCTAACTGTCTAACCGTCTAACCGTCTGCATCTTTGGGGCTGTCAGGTACGCGTCTAACTGTCTAACCGTCTGCATCTTTGGGGCTGTCATGTCAGGTGCGCGTCTAACCGTCTGCATCTTTGGGGCTGTCATGTCAGGTGCGCGTCTAACTGTCTAACCGTCTGCATCTTTGGGGATGTCATGTCAGGTGCGCGTCTAACCGTCTGCATCTTTGGGGCTGTCATGTCAGGTACGCGTCTAACCGTCTAACCGTCTGCATCTTTGGGGCTGTCAGGTACACGTCTAACTGTCTAACTGTCTAACTGTCTAACCGTCTGCATCTTTGGGGCTGTCAGGTACACGTCTAACTGTCTAACCGTCTAACCGTCTGCATCTTTGGGGCTGTCAGGTACACGTCTAACTGTCTAACCGTCTGCATCTTTGGGGCTGTCATGTCAGGTACGCGTCTAACTGTCTAACCGTCTGCATCTTTGGGGCTATCAGGTACACGTCTAACTGTCTAACCGTCTGCATCTTTGGGGCTATCAGGTACGCGTCTAACCGTCTAACCGTCTGCATCTTTGGGGCTGTCATGTCAGGTACGCGTCTAACTGTCTAACCGTCTGCATCTTTGGGGCTATCAGGTACGCGTCTAACCGTCTAACCGTCTGCATCTTTGGGGCTATCAGGTACGCGTCTAACTGTCTAACCGTCTGCATCTTTGGGGCTATCAGGTACACGTCTAACTGTCTAACCGTCTGCATCTTTGGGGCTGTCAGGTACGCATCTAACTGTCTAACCGTCTAACCGTCTAACCGTCTGCATCTTTGGGGCTATCAGGTACGCGTCTAACTGTCTAACCGTCTGCATCTTTGGGGCTGTCAGGTACGCGTCTAACTGTCTAACCGTCTGCATCTTTGGGGCTGTCAGGTACGCGTCTAACTGTCTAACCGTCTGCATCTTTGGGGCTGTCATGTCAGGTACGCGTCTAACTGTCTAACCGTCTGCATCTTTGGGGCTGTCAGGTACGCGTCTAACTGTCTAACCGTCTGCATCTTTGGGGCTGTCAGGTACGCGTCTAACTGTCTAACCGTCTAACCGTCTGCATCTTTGGGGCTGTCAGGTACACGTCTAACTGTCTAACTGTCTAACCGTCTGCATCTTTGGGGCTGTCAGGTACACGTCTAACTGTCTAACCGTCTAACCGTCTGCATCTTTGGGGCTGTCAGGTACACGTCTAACTGTCTAACTGTCTAACCGTCTGCATCTTTGGGGCTGTCAGGTACACGTCTAACTGTCTAACTGTCTAACCGTCTGCATCTTTGGGGCTGTCAGGTACACGTCTAACTGTCTAACCGTCTAACCGTCTGCATCTTTTGGGCTGTCAGGTACACGTCTAACTGTCTAATCGTCTGAATCTTTGGGGCTGTCATGTCAGGTACGCGTCTAACTGTCTAACCGTCTGCATCTTTGGGGCTATCAGGTACGCGTCTAACTGTCTAACCGTCTGCATCTTTGGGGCTTTCAGGTACGCGTCTAACTGTCTAACCGTCTAACCGTCTGCATCTTTGGGGCTGTCAGGTACGCATCTAACTGTCTAACCGTCTGCATCTTTGGGGCTGTCATGTCAGGTGCGTGTCTAACCGTCTGCATCTTTGGGGCTGTCATGTCAGGTGCGCGTCTAACTGTCTAACCGTCTGCATCTTTGGGGATGTCATGTCAGGTGCGCGTCTAACCGTCTGCATCTTTGGGGCTGTCATGTCAGGTACGCGTCTAACTGTCTAACCGTCTGCATCTTTGGGGCTGTCATGTCAGGTGCGCGTCTAACCATCTGCATCTTTGGGGCTGTCATGTCAGGTGCGCGTCTAACCGTCTGCATCTTTGGGGCTGTCATGTCAGGTACGCGTCTAGCTGTCTAACCGTCTGCATCTTTGGGGCTGTCATGTCAGGTGCGCGTCTAACTGTCTAACCGTCTGCATCTTTGGGGCTGTCATGTCAGGTGCGCGTCTAACTGTCTAACCGTCTGCATCTTTGGGGCTGTCATGTCAGGTGCGCGTCTAACCGTCTGCATCTTTGGGGTTGTCATGTCAGGTACGCGTCTAACTGTCTAACCGTCTGCATCTTTGGGGCTGTCATGTCAGGTACGCGTCTAACTGTCTAACCGTCTGCATCTTTGGGGCTGTCATGTCAGGTGCGCGTCTAACCATCTGCATCTTTGGGGCTGTCATGTCAGGTGCGCGTCTAACCATCTGCATCTTTGGGGCTGTCATGTCAGGTACGCGTCTAACTGTCTAACCGTCTGCATCTTTGGGGCTATCAGGTACGCGTCTAACTGTCTAACCGTCTGCATCTTTGGGGCTTTCAGGTACGCGTCTAACTGTCTAACCGTCTAACCGTCTGCATCTTTGGGGCTGTCAGGTACGCATCTAACTGTCTAACCGTCTGCATCTTTGGGGCTGTCATGTCAGGTGCGTGTCTAACCGTCTGCATCTTTGGGGCTGTCATGTCAGGTGCGCGTCTAACTGTCTAACCGTCTGCATCTTTGGGGATGTCATGTCAGGTGCGCGTCTAACCGTCTGCATCTTTGGGGCTGTCATGTCAGGTACGCGTCTAACTGTCTAACCGTCTGCATCTTTGGGGCTGTCATGTCAGGTACGCGTCTAACTGTCTAACCGTCTGCATCTTTGGGGCTGTCATGTCAGGTGCGCGTCTAACCATCTGCATCTTTGGGGCTGTCATGTCAGGTGCGCGTCTAACCATCTGCATCTTTGGGGCTGTCATGTCAGGTGCGCGTCTAACCGTCTGCATCTTTGGGGCTGTCATGTCAGGTACGCGTCTAGCTGTCTAACCGTCTGCATCTTTGGGGCTGTCATGTCAGGTGCGCGTCTAACTGTCTAACCGTCTGCATCTTTGGGGCTGTCATGTCAGGTGCGCGTCTAACTGTCTAACCGTCTGCATCTTTGGGGCTGTCATGTCAGGTGCGCGTCTAACCGTCTGCATCTTTGGGGTTGTCATGTCAGGTACGCGTCTAACTGTCTAACCGTCTGCATCTTTGGGGCTGTCATGTCAGGTACGCGTCTAACTGTCTAACCGTCTGCATCTTTGGGGCTGTCATGTCAGGTGCGCGTCTAACCATCTGCATCTTTGGGGCTGTCATGTCAGGTGCGCGTCTAACCATCTGCATCTTTGGGGCTGTCATGTCAGGTGCGCGTCTAACCGTCTGCATCTTTGGGGCTGTCATGTCAGGTATGCGTCTAACTGTCTAACCCAGTGGTCCCCAAACTACGGCCCGCGGGCCGGATACTGCCCGCCACCTCATTTTAGGTGGCCCCCCAAAACATGTCCGTGGTATATAGAATCCGGCCCGCACGGGAGTACGACATCGTCAAACTATAACCTCCGTAATTTCCCCCCTTCATTCTCTATGGCGGGTCTTAACAGTACACATGTAATACTCTTTTTGTCCACTGGTGGTTGTTTTGGCGCTGTTTCGCGTTTGCCATCGAAAACGGAATGAAATGTATAGTAGGCCTACTGTACCTGCAAACAATGTAAGAGGCCTCTGCTGACTGCATCAGTGCTCATAGTATTCTAAAAGTTTATCAATTAATTGTTAATAAATAACTAACTTCTATTCAAGTCATAATTCTGGAACTTTCTAGTATAATTATTTATATTTTTTATTCACTCGTTCAAATATTCAAACAGAGTTTACAAAGTTCTCATCAAGTGAGTGAAAGTTAGAATGGTGGTCATTTCAGATGTTTCTGCCACCACTTCATAAAACTCATAGTTTGAGAACTTTAAATTTGTAGGATATTGCTTGTTCACAACTTGAGCTGTGTATGCAAAGTTCAGAGTTCAAAATATACTTTTGGGACTCCCTGCTTATAGTTTTGAGAATGCTATTATTAGTATTATTTCATTTGAGCTACATTTTACACTGATATGGCATGATGGCAATATAAACACAGCTAACAATGGTATTAAATTGCAATAGCCTATGATTAAATGTAATGGAATATTCAACTAAGGTAGACTGCTGTTGTTCACAGCACTAAGCTATTTATGGTTACTGATATACTCCGAGTTTCTGGCCCTCTCTTAGAGCCAGGCATAGTGAGCTGGCCCTCTCTCAGAGCCAGGCATAGTGAGCTGGCCCTCTCTTAGAGCCAGGCATAGTGAGCTGATCCTCGGAAGAAAAAGTTTGGGGACCACTGGTCTAACCATCTGCATCTTTGGGGCTGTCATGTCAGGTGCGCGTCTAACCATCTGCATTGGGGCGCTACTAGCATAGCGGCTAAAGACCTGG
The DNA here is from genome assembly GCF_046254945.1 of Alosa pseudoharengus. Classification (NCBI taxonomy): domain Eukaryota; kingdom Metazoa; phylum Chordata; class Actinopteri; order Clupeiformes; family Clupeidae; genus Alosa; species Alosa pseudoharengus. The sequence continues at coordinate 816,846 of NW_027468870.1, read as the reverse complement.
GTGAGCATGCAGTAGTCTGGAAAATTGTGGGTTCAATTCCCATCTGCAATCGGGAGACTGGCCTTGTAGTAATCGGGAGACTGGAGACTTGGTAGTAATCTGTAAATGTAAATCAGATCAAGTATACTTGCAAAGAATTTGGTCTCTTCATTTATCCCATCTGTGAGTTAGTGAGCACACAGTGAACACACAGTGAGGTGAAGCACACACTAACCCGGAGTAGTGAGCTGCCTTGCTACAGCGGCGCTCGGGGAGCAGTGAGGGGTTAGGTGCCTTGCTCAAGGGCACTTCAACCATTCCCACTGGTCGGGGATCAAACCGGCAACCCTTCGGTTACAAGCCCGAAGCCCTAACCGGTAGGCCACGACGGCCCCATAATCTGGAGACTGGCCCCATAATCTGGAGACTGGCCCTTGTACTGGCCTTCTGGTCCGATACGTGTCGGATAAAAGTGTCAGCCAAATGAATAAGGAAGTAACCAGGACCATTTCATGGGAATAAAAATAGGCTACATGAGGGGCTTTTAGCAGAGAGGTAGGCTACTTGAGGGGTATTTAGCAGCAGGCTACATGAGGGGCATTTAGCAGAGAGACAGGCTACATGAGGGGCATTTAGCAGAGGCTACATGAGGGGCATTTAGCAGCAGGCTACATGAGGGGCGTTTAGCAGAGAGGTAGGCTACATGAGGGGCATTTAGCAGCAGGCTACATGAGGGGCATTTAGCAGAGAGGCAGGCTACATGAGGGGCGTTTAACAGAATAATAATAATAACAATAATAAAATTATTAATAATAATAATAATAATAATAATAATAATCATAACAACCTTTCATAATGCTGCTTACAATAGTGCTTCCCATCTCCCCCAGTCTGGACGGCATGCCCTTCCTGATGCAGGCTACATGAGGGGCGTTTAACAGAATAATAATAATAATAATAATAATAATAATAATAATAATATTAATAATAAGAACCTCCCCCAGTCTGGACGGCGTGCCCTTCCTGATGCGAGACCGCACGCTGAGGAGGACCACAGACGTGCAGCGTGTTTTCCCCCTGAGACAGTCGGACGACGCCTCCCTCTTCACCTGGACCGAGCTACGCTCTCTCAACGCAGGACTCTGGTTCCTCAAGGTACACGCGCCTCAGGGGTTAGATTTAATAGCGCCTGGTCAGGGGTTAGATTTATTAATAATAATAATAATAATACCAGTTGTACTAGTGCTTGTGTAATGTGTAGATGTGTGTTGTACTAGTGCATGTGTAATGTGTGTAGATGTGTGTTGTACTAGTGCATGTGTAATGTGTGTAGTACTAGTGCTTGCATGTGTAATGTGTGTAGATGTGTGTTGTACTAGTGCATGTGTAATGTGTGTAGATGTGTGTTGTACTAGTGCATGTGTAATGTGTGTAGTACTAGTGCTTGCATGTGTAATGTGTGTAGATGTGTGTTGTACTAGTGCATGTGTAATGTGTGTAGATGTGTGTAGTACTAGTGCATGTGTAATGTGTGTAGTACTAGTGCTTGCATGTGTAATGTGTGTAGATGTGTGTTGTACTAGTGCATGTGTAATGTGTGTAGATGTGTGTAGTACTAGTGCTTGCATGTGTAATGTGTGTAGATGTGTGTTGTACTAGTGCATGTGTAATGTGTGTAGATGTGTGTAGTACTAGTGCTTGTGTAATGTGTGTAGATGTGTGTTGTACTAGTGCATGTGTAATGTGTGTAGATGTGTGTAGTACTAGTGCTTGTGTAATGTGTGTAGATGTGTGTTGTACTGGTGCTTGCATGTGTAATGTGTGTAGATGTGTGTAGTACTAGTGCTTGTGTAATGTGTGTAGATCGATCTGTGTTGTACTGGTGCTTGTGTAATGTGTGTAGATGTGTGTTGTACTAGTAGTAAATTCTTGTACATTTGTTTAAGAGGCGTCTTCTTGAGTTTTGTCCCTAGTTAGGGTTAGGGTTAGGGTACAATACGTTTTGTCCCTAGTTAGGGTTAGGGTACAGTAAGGCCAAGTGGAGTGAGCCTTAGTGGGGGTTCTCACGCTGTGATTGGTCGTAGTTCTCACACTGTGATTGGTCGTGCAGGATGACCCCTTCTGGACAGTGGCGTCCATGTCGCCGCGGGAGCGCCGGCGAGCGGGGAACCAGACCGTGTGCAGCCTGTCCGACCTGCTCCGCCTGGCCCTCAGGGCCAACGTCTCCGTGGTGATCAGCCTGCGCCGGCCGCCGTCTGGACACCCTCGCTACGCCCTCTGGGTCAACGACACGCTCCGCGCCCTGCAGCGCTCCGGCATCCCACTGGACAAGGTCTGACCTGCGGCACAGATACACGCCGTTATGTCATTTGTTTACTTGTTTATTTATATATTCCAGAGGTCATTCTGTGTTCTGCACCTTAGAACAATGTGCACTCTTACTCACCCCACAGCTCACTCTGTAAGAGTAAAAGTGAACTGAAGGACTACTGCTGTGAGACCATGTTTAGATTGAATATTATAAGATTTGAATTTAGATTGAAATTGGTTCCACTGCTGTCCCGGACACACACACTGCTGTCCCGGACACACACACTGCTGTCCCGGACACACACACTGCTGTCCCGGACACACACACTGCTGTCCCGGACACACACACTGCTGTCCCGGACACACACACTGCTGTCCCGGACACACACACTGCTGTCCCGGACACACACACTGCTGTCCCGGACACACACACTGCTGTCCCGGACACACACACTGCTGTCCCGGACACACACACACACACACGCCCTCACCCATCACATGTTAGATAGATTAGACACACACACGCACGCACTCAATGCATTATGCACATGTTAAATAGATTAGACACACACACAGACACACGCACGCACTCACACACACACAGACATACACATCAACACACACACTCACACACACACACACACTCACACACAGACATACACATCAACACACACACTCACACTCACACACACACACGCAGGCACTCACACACAGACATACACATCAACACACACACTCACACACACATTTTAGATACTTTATTCAATTCCACATTACAAGTAAATTTTCATTTGGAATCAAATCTTTTGAATGATCAAACAGATTAAACCACATCAGCACATTGTTATGTGTGACAATACAATTTCAGGGGTACAGAAAACATCTCCTTTTCCAAATAAACATGCTTCCTATAATGGCTGAAATTGAGCAGTACTTTACCAACTGTTTGGTTCTTGTTTTCAGTAGCCCCCCAATACAAAGTCCCTGGTCGCCAGCCTGTGTTCATGCCCTAGACTACCAAACACTAGCACAATAAGCTGGCATCTGTAGCCAAGGTTTTCGATGGTAGATATTAATGATTGCTATTTTACAGTCTTAGAAAGGTAAGAGTCCTCCATAAACAGATCAAATGCACATGCTACTTCAAATAGCTTAACTGTTCTGGAATGCTGAGATATGACAACAATATCTGGTGTATTTGGTATTCCTACAAAAGTGTTTGCAGGTGAGTTAAACCAATCAGACTGTACAGTAGTGTTTTTATACAGCTTTTCATCAGCCACACAGGGAATCTGAGCAGCAATGAGATCCACAAGTCTGTTGTGTCTGGCAATATACAGTCCTTTAAGTGATGTGCAACTGTTCATAATGTGGGCTACTGACTCCAGGTGTTGAGGGGGGTCATGCAGCATGCAGAGGGGTGAATGGAGTGTGGATGTGTGTGTGTGTGAGTGTGTATGTGCGTGTGTGTGTGTGATGTGTGTGTGTGAGTGTGTATGTGCGTGTGTGTGTGTGTGTGTGTGTGTGTGTGTGAGTGTGTATGTGCGTGTGCGTGTGTGTGTGTGTGTGTGTGTGTGAGGGACTTCCTCTTGTGTGGGGGACCAGGCCCCACAGAACACCAACAGACAGTTACAGGAAGCTACACCCCTGTGTGCAGTCCCCTCTTTGTCAGGCTGGGCTTCATGAAGTAAAGGTGTGTGTGTGTGTGTGTGTGTGTGTGTGTGTGTGTGTGTGTGATGTGTGTGTGTGTGTGTGATGTGTGTGTGTGTGTTGTGTGTGTGTTGTGTGTGTGTGTGTGTGTGTGTGCGTGTTGATGTGTGTGTCTGTGTGTGTGTGTGTGTGTGTGTGCGTGTGTGTGTGCGTGTGTGTGTGTGTGTGTGTGTGTGTGTGCGTGTGTGTGTGTGTGATGTGTGTGTGTGTGTGTGTGTGTGTGTGTGTGATGTGTGTGTGTGTGTGTGTGATGTGTGTGTGTGTGTGTGTCCTGCTGCAGGTGATGTGGACACTGGATGTGGACAGAGAGAAGGTACGGCGTGTGGTCCCGCGTCTCCAGCAGACGTCCCAGAGGAAACTCAGCCTGAAGGAGCTGCGACAGAAGGGCATCACCGCCCTCACAATCCGCTACAGCCTAGCCCTGCCACAGGACATCAGGTCGCACACACACACACACACACACACACACACACACACACACACACACACACACACACAGACACACACACACACACACACACACACACAGACACACACACACACGCACACACACACACACACACACACACACACACAGACACACACACACACACACACACACACACACACACACACACACACTATCCGGTCCCCTGTCACTCTTAATACACTAACTTAACACACACACACACGTCCGAGCATGCACGCATACATGCACACACACACACACACACACACACACACACACTATCCGGTCCCCTGTCACTCTTAATACACTAACTTAACACACACACACACGTCCGAGCATGCACGCATACACGCACACACACACACACACACACACACACACACACTATCCGGTCCCCTGTCACTCTTAATACACTAACTTAACACACACACACACGTCCGAGCATGCACGCATACACGCACACACACACACACACACACACACACACACACACACAGCAAATTGGACAGTGTAAATGATACTCTGTAGGAGTACATTTTACACCCGTTTCGGGGTATTTATGGGTCCAAGTGTCCAGTGTTCTCCCAACACTGGACACCAGAGTTAAAATATTAACACTATCACAGAGTTAAATTCCTAACACCACAAGTGTTCAAATGCACTCTTTCAGAGGCATCATTTTACACTACTTTGAGTAACTTCAACACCTGTAATAGTAACTTCTGCAACACGAAAATAATAAAATGAAAACTCTGATTCGGTGTCCTTTCAGCACCTGATAAGGTAAAATGTACCACTTTAAAGATAATATTTATCCCCAAAATATAAAGAAATACAGATTTTGAGAGTACCACTTACTCTTATGCAGAAATGATGCAACACTGTTAGGTTTGCACACTCACCAAAATAACATTTAACACCTATGACTACAAAACAATAGTAACTCATTTAGAAATTATTTTACACCAATAGATTTAGACAGCAACTCACGGTTCAACATATTTAATTTCAAACCTGTCAAGACAGTGTCAAAAAAGCATTACAATGTTTGGATAAAATCCACAATCTAGTTTGAAACAATACAGCTGACATTCATAAAAAGCAATATACTAAAAGGCATTACATGTGTTCCTCATTGTTACAATTCATGAATGGATTTAAATAATCATCTCTAAACATCAGGAAGTTCTGGCAAAATATAAAAACATGTATACGTACTGGACTAGCATGTGATTGTCTACAGTGCTCTGGGGTAGTGTATCCACATCTCAACACCTTTGTGCCAATCATGTGATGTGTTGTGAATACACGGTACCAATCATGTGTTGTGATCTCGCCGCTGGAGCGAGGCCGGTGTTGTGAAGCCTTGCACACGCGCAGTTCTGCCCGAAATAGATGCCCGATAAGGGCTCAAAATGCGTTGCAATATGGCCGCAGAGTGGAGGGACTAAAGGACTTTAGTGTATCATAAAGTGGTGTTTGGGAATCAAGAGTCCAACATGGGTGTCTTGGTGAGGTTCTTGGATCCTTTAATGATTTCTGGCTTCAGAAAAATTCTCCAATTCTATAAATTGAGAGGAAATATCTTCTCCAAACAGTAGCTGGAAGTCCTGCAACACCTACAATCACCACCATGACAGACAAAACAAGAGTTAAGTCAAAACAAGGTCATTTGAAATAATAATACAGTGATCAAATGTTTTATACATCACTTAATAGTTTAAAATGTTCTAATACACGTCTACATTTACTGGCTGCTGCATTGTTTTACCTCTTGTAATTCCTGATTCTTTGACAGGAAAAAAGAAAAAGGTGTCAAATTTTAATTGTAGATATTCATATAATTTAGGACCTTACCTTGCTCCAGAAATCCTGATTAGAAAAGTCCATCATCCAGCTTCATCTAGTCCACCTCTTCTTTCTTGATACCCTTTAAAAAAAATAGGAGACGTTAACACATTTAAAAAAGAAACCTTCGTGCAAACGGCAAGTTAAAACTTGACCAGCGGTTATATTCACCTGTATTGACAACACGAACTTCAAATTAACTTAGTGATGGTGGGGGTGAATGCTTACTTTTAACTGAAAAGTTTGTTGGCTTTGATATAAGATTGACGGTGAGCTAACTAACGTTATGCTAGCGTGCTACCTTAAGTTAAAATAACCTGGAAACTTCACAGTAGGCTAGCTTCGTTAACCCAGTCTCTTAAAAAAAAGTAAAATATGACCAACGCTTATATTCACCAGTATTTGACGGCACAAACGTCAAATTAATTCAATCATGGCGAGCGAATCCCAACATTTATCAGAAAAAGAGTTTGGTCAGATTTGATATAGCGTGCTAAAATTTGCTAGTGCGCTAACATTAAAGTTAACTTACCATTAAGCTAGTTCTAACGTTAGTATCGTTAACGCGGGAATTCCACCTCGTGAACCCAGTAAATCCTTAGCACAAACGTTAAGTGTATACATGCACGACAGGAACGTTAAAAGAAAGTTACAAATGCTGGGCAAAGAAAACTCTTCAGACAAACTACATCTTGCATTTCACTTCACCTTTCTTTCACCGAAGTCAGGCAGCCATTGTTCTCAGGCGACTTCACTTATCCAGACAGAGACGTCCGACGACGTAATGACGTAATATCCGAACTCTAAAGACTCAATCAGACCCTGGGAGTTTGTGCAGTAAAAATAAACTCTGGACCAACACTGGCAAAAGAATGGACACCGCTAAAACTATATAAAACACACTGACAAGAATCCTCAATATACTCCACAGTGTAAAAAATTATACTCTTTAACCTCATACTCTGGGAAAATAACACTCTGGCATTTGCTGTGCACACACTCACCTCACACTCCACCTCTCGCTATCCAGTACCCTGTCATTGAAACTATGTACTATATAAATTATTAAAATATAAAGTTAACTGTCATTTTTAATACACTATATAAATCAATTAAATTAACCACTGATCTTGTTAATAAAGTAAATACATGTATTAAATTAACCACTGATCGTGTTAATACACAATATAAATTAATTAAATTAACCACTGATCATGTTACTAAAGTATTTACATTAATTAAAGTAACCACTGATCTTGTTAATAAACTATATAAATTAATTCAATTAACCACTGATTGTGTTAATACACTATATAGATTAATTTAAATTAACCACTGATCGTGTTAATAAAGTATATACATTTATTTAATTAACCACTGATCGTGTTAATAAAGTATATAGATTAATTAAATTAACCACTGATCGTGTTAATAAACTATATAGATTAATTAAATTAACCACTGATCGTGTTCATAAATTATATAGATTAGTGAAATTAACCACTGACCCTGATAATAAACTATATCAAATAATTAAATTAACCACTGATTTTGTTTTTGATTCGCCGGGAGAGTTTTGATGATTTAACCTCCAATTTTGACTAAACTATTCACTAAACTCACTAAACATTTGCTTAGAAGTACTGGTTTCACCTCCTTGAAGGTGACATACTGTCTGTGTGTGTGTGTGTGTTTGATTGACAGGCAGTACTCCAGCGGTAACGTGAGTGTGAACGCGCACACGGTGAACGAGCCCTGGCTTTACTCTGTGATGTGGTGCAGCGGTGTGACATCGGTTTCCTCAGAGGCCCCCAACATTCTCAAAGACGTGCCTCAACCAATATGGCTGCTGGTAAGACGTGCCTCACTCAATATGGCTGCTGTTAGGGTCCACTCCATGTACTTCACATACACGTGTGTAGAGCATCAGTGTTGAAATGTTAATACAGGTCTTGCATGTTACTTTCATTGGTGTTCTCTACCACAGTTTGTTTGGTATGTACTAAGATGAGTGTACCTGTTGGTGTGCTTTTACTTAAGGGCTACAGTGACACCTAGTGGTGTGGTAATGCCTAGCATCTCTTCCTCTGTTTCCCCAGAGCCCTGATGTGTACTACCTGATCTGGATTGCATCTGTTCTGGTCTCCTTTGCTGCTGTTGTTGCAATATGTGTACATCAAAAGTAAGTGTTGGCGTCTATGACGTGACCATAGCCCATGCATTTGCCATTTTAGAGTAGTGAGCTCAGTAGATGCTACCAATGCTTCATCTTCTTTATCTGTCGACCATTACAATCACATCTATGCTATCACCATTATAATCACCTCTATGCTATCACCAATATAAACACCATTACAATCTCCTCTATGCTATCACCATTATTAACACCTCTATGCTATCACCATTATAAACACCATTATAAACACCTCTATGCTATCAACATTATAAACACCATTATAAACACCTCTATGCTATCACCATTATAAACACCATTATAAACACCTCTATGCTATCACCATTATAATCACCTCTATGCTATCACCATTATAAACACCATTATTAACACATCTATGCTATCACCATTATAAACACCTCTATGCTATCACCATTATAAACACCATTATTAACACATCTATGCTATCACCATTATAAACACCATTATAAACACCTCTATGCTATCACCATTATAATCACCTCTATGCTATCACCATTATAAACACCATTATTAACACATCTATGCTATCACCATTATAAACACCTCTATGCTATCACCATTATAAACACCATTATTAACACCTCTATGCTATCACCATTATAAACACCATTATTAACACATCTATGCTATCACCATTATAAACACCATTATTAACACATCTATGCTATCACCATTATAAACACCATTATAAACACCTCTATGCTATCACCATTATAAACAATTTGCTCTCACTCTTCCTGTTTCCTCTCTCCTTCCTTTGCTTCCCTCTCTTCTACTCCTCCTCCTCTCTTCTCCTCCTCCTTTTCCATTTCTCCTCTTCTCTCTCTTCCCTCTCTTCTCCTCCTCCTCTTCTCTCTCCTCCCCTTTTTCCATCTCTCCTCTTCTCTCTCTTCCCTCTCTTCTCCTCCTCCTCCTCTCTTCTCCTCCTCCTTTTCCATCTCTCCTCTTCTCTCTCTTCCCTCTCTTCTCCTCCTCCTCTTCTCTCTCCTCCCCTTTTTCCATCTCTCCTCTTCTCTCTCTTCCCTCTCTTCTCCTCCTCCTCTTCTCTCTCCTCCTCCTTTTCCATTTCTCCTCTTCTCTCTCTTCCCTCTCTTCTCCTCCTCCTCTTCTCTCTCCTCCTCCTTTTCTATCTCTCCTCTTCTCTCTCTTCCCTCTCTTCTCCTCCTCCTCTTCTCTCTCCTCCTCCTTCTCTCTCTTCCCTCTCTTCTCTCCTCCTCCTCTTCTCTCTCCTCCTCCTCTTCTCTCTCTTCCCTCTCTTCTCTCCTCTTCCTCTGCTGCGTGCCCCTTCTCTTCTGCATGCCTCTTTTCCTCATCTGCTGCGTGCTGCCATCTCTCAGCTATCACATGATCAGGTAATGGACTGGTGAAGAGGCGTGTGTGTGTGTGTGTGTGTGTGTGTATGTGTGTGTGTGTGTGTGTGTGCTTCAGTGTCTCACTGTGTCAGGGTTGGGATTGTTCTTTGGCTGTGGTGACTGTGGTGATTCTTTGCTGTGGTGACCAGTAATTGGTGAAGAGGGGTGTGTGTGTGTGTGTGTGTGTGTGTGTGTGTGTGTGTGTGTGTGTGTGTGTTTTATCACTCTTGTTTGTCTCGTGTCAGTGCCTAATGTCTGTTCTGTTTACTTGTTTTTAAACATATTTCATTACTTTGTGGTAATGTCTGAAGTTCTACCATGGACCATGGATGGATTTTTTGTGGAAGACATGCCTTGGTTACCTTGTTTCAAGCCATTCTAGCATGGTATAGAAAGCCTGCAAGAAGACTCAGCTCGATTTGCGCCAGTTCTCATTAATATTCATCGAGCTAATCTGCTTGACTCTGATTGGCTAACAGCTAGTCGGTTTTGTCCATAACATGACAGCTGTTATCAACTAATTTTAGCTTCATGGCATGAACTTAGCTTGGCTAGCGAGTGCTAGCATTGTCCAAATGGGCATAAAACCTGCTAGGCTAGCGACTGCATTAAACCTGTATAACATAGCACTTCCTTGAGTTGACAATAATGTTTTACTTACGGACTGGGCACTGGTCGTAGACTGCCAGGATGTTAGCCTACTGCTCCAGGCTTCAACAGCAACCTTTTTGCAAAGCCTGTGGCATTGTTCCAAAAAATAAACTGAAACCATTTGATCCTCACGTCTGGGTTCTTGGGCAAAATGCATTGTTGAAGTTTTATTCGTGCATATATAGCGCACAAGGCTCTTTCAGACATTCAGCCGTCCTTGCATACGAAAACTGTCACAGAGCTAGACGAATTCTGTGGGCACGGTCTCAACTGCAAGCTCATGAATAGTAATGAGCTCAATCAATTCCACGTCAATCTGAAGAGCTTTTGCAATTGGCAGTGGCTAGAGCTGACAGAGGAGGTAGCTGTTAATTTTCACATTCACGACATAGCACAAACACATATGGACCTAACATATTAAAACAAAATACAAATAAAAATGGTTTTGTGTGGCAGGGCACCTTTAATATACACCGATATAGTATTTTTAAAATATTTTATGTGAAGTTATGTGTTGTCTTTTGAATGTGTTAGTTTTTAAAGAAAAGAAAAACATTTATGATTTGGATGTGTGAGTTTTTAAAGAAAAGAAAAACATTTATGATTTGGATGAGAGTTGTGCACACAGTACCCAGATGCAACAGGGTTCTGAGACGGACTCTGGTGTGTGTGTGTCTACTCCAGGTATGAGTGTGTGTGTTTGTGTGTGTGTGTGTGTGTCCACTCCAGGTATGAGTGTGTGTGTGTGTGTGTGTGTCCACTCCAGGTATGAGTGGAGATTGACTGTGCTGTCTGGTGTGTTTGACCGTGCTGTTTGGTATGTGTGTGTGTTTCTACTCCAGGTGGAAGATGAGTGGGATGCAGAGCTACAACCCTGAGCAGATCATGCTAAGTGCTGTGGTGCGAAGACCCAGCCGAGACGTCAACATCATGAAGGAGAAGCTCATCTTCTCCGGTGAGGCCCAGTCCAACCTCTAGGGTTCCTCCTTTAGGTACTCTGGTGTTCCTGAGTCCTGTGGTTCCTTCTTTAGATACTCTGTGGTTCCTGAGTCCTGTGGTTCCTTCTTTAGATACTCTGTGGTTCCTTAACTCATTGAATGCCAAGCTGTTTTCGGGAGCTTTGTCCTAGAGTGCCAGCAATCTAGACAATTGTTGATGATTTTTGTACAGCCACAGCATATTCTGTGTTATAGCCAGTGTTGGGAGGGTTACTTTCAAAACGTATTCCGTTACTGAATACAGAATACATGCCCAAAAATGTAATCTGTAACGTATTCCGTTACGTTACTCAATCTGAGTAACGTATTCTGAATACTGAGATTACTTCCACATTGAATTGGATTTTATAAGTGTAGGAATGCGGCCATCAAATCCTGCTTAGGCCTACTAAACAGGGCCCACTTCCCCGATAACGACGGAGACACGCTCTTAAGAGGGTTTTCTACGATTCATCTTACGATCGTTCGTTTGGTTTTTCTGACTGTTTCCCGAACATGCTCGTAGCGTGAACATGTGTGCACTGCTCTTAACCCTTAGAACCCGATTGACGCAAAGTGCGTCAAAAACACACCCTTTCTTCTCTGTTACATTGCTCCGGAACGGTTCATCGCAGCGAGATGAAACCTTTATTGCACGACAGAGCAGAAGTGGGGCTTTCCAACGAGACTACACACTTGTCTGTACGATCAAGTATGAAAATTAAAAAAAATCATGAAATGAAATCAAATTGCATCATATTTACAGTCTATACTTCTCTGCATTCACCTGCACACACATTACTCTAGTTTGAATTACTCGCGAACCCGTGATCGCATCGATATGGCAAGCATATCAGATGAAAGAGGGGGCACAGGGCTATCCATTGGTACCATGTTTATCGATCCTTCTGGCTTATAAAATCAGACGAAGTGACTGCAAAATAATAACGTCATGTACACAAACCAACGCTGCACACTCATTACTCTCGTTTGAATTACTCGCGGACCCGTGATCGCATAGATATGCCACGCATGTCAGATGAAAGAGGAGACTCAGGGCTATCATTTGATACCAAGTACATCCTTCTGGGTTATAAAACAGACGAAGTGACAGCAATATAATAACTTCATATAGCTGGACTTACCCCACGTTTTTGTCTGTTCTTGTGGCAAAGCATGTTTATTATCCAATGCTATCATGTGTTTCTCTATGGCAAAGCATGTTCATATTCCGGTTTTGAGATCCTAGCAAATTCCTGCATGGCATCCAATTCAAGGCTCACATTGCATTCCAATTTGTTCAACAAATAAACACCTTTTTTGCCTTTACTTTGTTCATGGCAATGCAGTAAAAAGTTGAGAATTATTATGACTGCATACACACAGGCACGCAGGCTAACATGCAACCTCGGGTCAAGTCAGGTCAGATCAGTTCGTGTCACAAATATGGAGCGCAGAAAGGTCATTTTTCATCACTAAATAAAAAATGGCATTTATTTCCGTAAATCACACAGCAAATATTTCTGTAAATTGCTCAGCCCCAGAGTATCCCTCCAACATGGCAATGATATTGCCTGATTCAGGACAGTCTGCCCTACACACACATGAAATGCATGTAGAGCTGTGAGCTTGCTGTGGTGAGATACATGTCGAAATATAAGAATTTTTATAATACACTTTTTATATTTTAATTCTTTAAAAATCAAAATAAAATCAATGCTAGTATTAATACATGAAATGATGGCAGATCTGAATAGCCTAGACTCTCCTGAAAAAAACAATATATAATATATGTGTGTGGCACTTACAATGACCAGAATAAATCCTTATGAATAAAGGTAGTGAAAATGCCCTAAAAAACAGCTTAGGGTTCTAAGGGTTAAGATGTTCTTAAGGGGAGCTGTCCATGTTAATAGTTCTGAAATATCCTCTGATTTGACGGTGATGTCAGGTGACTGCACGTCACAGCTATAGGCCTACCATTTAAACTTCGGATCTACACATTCATTCACATCAATACGAAAATAGAAACACTTTGACATCTGCATGTAAGCATCCCAAGTAGGTTATATACCACACAGAGACATAAATAATTGTAATTATTTTAAGATTAGATTGTTGCACCATGCAATAATTTTTCGCGGTGTCACTTAAGAACACGTTTGAAGATAAGAAAGAAGTCGAGTAAGAAAGAGAGGAAATGTGTAGGCTTAGATTTTGATGCAGTAGGCTACAGACTAAACCACATGTTGCTTTCTCTGCTTTTTACCTCATAGGCCTAATAAAATATTCACTTAGCAAAGATAATGTCAAACTATTCTGGCAACGTCTCGTTTCATAACTTGATTGCATTTTTGTCCGCTTTTCATCACATTATTATGACCATTAAATGTAGGCTATTTTGCACGCTAAAATCTGATTCATCACAGGTAAACACAATAAAGAATGGGAACGTAAGTTGGATTATGTATTCTAAGTTGTAATTCCTCTGTATGTCCTGTTGGTGACCTCAGTGAGAAGTACTGTTAAGACGCTCTTAGCCGGTAACGAGTACTCTGGAGCACTCGTAGATCTACGAGTGTTTTCACGACGCTCTTAAGCTACGATGGTTTCGGGAAACAGTCGGCAAATCTTAAGACGTTCGTAAGAGGGACTTTACGACGCTCTTAGGCTTAAGATGCTTTCGGGGAAGTGGGCCCAGGCCTATTCTGGTGTTCTTCTGTTCTGGCTGAAGTGTTAGGCCCACATAGGAGAATGTAAAGTCAACTAAGCTACCTGATACAACTTTAAAATAGCAAGGTGACCACTAAAACTACTGTACAGAAGGCGACTAGGCTAATTAAAACAAACTAAATAAATAGGCTACTTTAAGGGCGTAGCCAGAAAATATATTAGTGCCTGTGAGATTTTTCGGTGGCATCAAATCCAGTACAAGTGAGGGGCGCATATGACAGGTGGAACGCAAATTACCTGTAAATGTAAACACTATCTAGGCTACTGTATATCAGTGCTCTCAAAATGAACGTGATTGCGTAATGACAATCAAAAACCGCACGTTAAAATATGCTAGCCTACTCGCAAGAATAATTCTTCAGAGGCTGCACCATATAATTCATTTTAAAACGTAAATGTAGATCTAATTAGAAAAAAAAATAATCCATAAAGCTATTTTAAGTTAGAATAAAAAACTTAGAATGCAGTGCCTATTTTAGAGATTGGTTTAATTGTAGGCCTAGGTCTAAATCAACACGTGAACTAGGCTCTGTTTATTGATTAGCAAACTGTGTAACCGATTGGCCGAAGTAGCCTGAGCTATTAATACTTGGGAAAATATCCTTTGAACAGACATCAGGAACCGCGATCAGTGAGGAACAGAGTTACCTCCACTTACTTTACTCCTAATTTGCTGTGCAAACAGTCATTTCAGGGTCTCCGATGACGCGTCCATAATGCGTGCTGGCTGCGTTTTGAGGCTAGTGCAAGACGGCGGGGCTTGGATTTAAACATGGAAATCATAGATTGCTTTCAGGAGCTTCTGGGAAATGGAGTTGCCTTAATTTATTTAGAGAGTGAATAAACTTATGAAACAGAGAAGTATTGTCATGTAATTCATTGATTTCAACAATGTAACTGTATTCTAAATACCAACTATTTAACTTGTACCTGTATCGGAATACAGTTACTCATAATTTGTATTCTGAATACGTAACGCCGGTACATGTATTCTGTTACTCCCCAACACTGGTTATAGCTATGAACACATACAATGGCTCGATTAAAAGGTGAGACTTCAAGCTCTCGGTGGGTGCAAACCGTGTATTTCTACACACCTCTGTTCCTGAGAAATCCCAAGCTAAACAGTGGCTAGTTTTCATCAAAATCGCTGTTTTTTTCTATAAATGGAGATATAACGTCTTTCATGAAATATGAAGTGTTGCCTGTTACTTACTTGTGTAAACTTTCCGGGAAGTGATCAGCGAGACCTGGCGAGACTGCCACCAAGTGATAGACCCACGAAAATGGCCTGGTTTTGACCTGACGTGCATGCGTCACTGATTCGACCCAAAGCGGCAACCGAGTTATAATAAAATGTCCAGATAAAATGTCCAGATTGTGCGTTTTCATGAGTTTTTGATCGTCATATATTTCATTTCCATTCATCACAGAGTTCCCAAAATCACATCAGTGTTTCCCACAGAATTGGATTCAATTTGTGGCGGTAGTTGACTTGGACAACGGGGGGGGGAGGGGGGGGGGGCATCGTCTTGGTGTAGTGTATAGGTCTAATTGAGTGCCTGTCACTTTAAACGTTCATGAGGGAACCCTTGCAAATTGCAATTGTAACACAGTTTAAAGGCTGCTGATGTGTGGATGCAACTCATAACGTTTTCTACATAGTTAAAATAAAGGTTCGTACTTCTCCTTGGGACAAGCACTTTTGAATTTTGGAAAACGCTTCCACTTACATCGGGATTTTGCAAACATTCAGTGTCAGAGTCAATAAAATGAGCCCTTCAACGAAATTGACAAGCAGCTGTAAGTAGGCTAAGCATGCTAAATTCGACATCCAAACAGTATTCTAACGTTAGCTTTGAGATACTGCTTGATTGCATAACTTAACTTAGTTTAGTCTCTTCAATGTAGCCTACTACGTTGTGATAAGATCTTAGCAGAGTTATCTTCAATGCAGCAGTTTTAAACAAATTTGCGCAGCATGGTCACGATGCTAAGCGGATTTAATAGCAATTTAGCCAGACGTCTTCTATGCAATGCTTCTATGTGGCAACAACAATCCTTCAACAATCGTGAATATTTTGTTAAATGCACATGCAGAGGAGGGGCAGCGGGCTACGAGAGAGAGCGGGCGGGGCAAGGCAAGGCTGCGTGCGTAAAAAGCGCAGCTCAATGGCAATGCAAGGATTTGATCTTATATTTAATTTAAATTAAATTAAACATAGAATATTTATGTGTGGCGACCGATTTTTATTTTGTGGCGCCCCGCCACAGATTAGTCAATGTATGGGAAACACTGCACATATAAGGTGTGTTAGAGTGTCTAGTTTCGTAATTTAAAAAAAAAAGCTAAAAACTTAATATTACGTTTTTGGCACTCAACGCATTTGGCACTCAATGAGTTAAGTAGATGGTCTCCTTTAGATGTCTGAGTCCTATGGTTCCTTCTTTAGGTATTCTGTGGTTCCTTAAGTAGATGGTCTCCTTTAGATGTCTGAGTCCTGTGGTTCCTTCTTTAGATACTCTGTGGTTCCTGAGTCCTGTGGTTCCTTCTTTAGATACTCTGTGGTTCCTGAGTCCTGTGGTTCCTTCTTTAGGTACTCTGTGGTTTCTGAGTCCTGTGGTTCCTTCTTTAGATACTCTGTGGTTCCTTAAGTAGATGGTCTCCTTTAGATGTCTGAGTCCTGTGGTTCCTTCTTTAGGTATTCTGTGGTTCCTTAAGGAGATGGTCTCCTTTAGATGTCTGAGTCCTGTGGTTCCTTCTTTAGATACTCTGTGGTTCCTGAGTCCTGTGGTTCCTTCTTTAGATACTCTGTGGTTCCTTAAGTAGATGGTCTCCTTTAGATGTCTGAGTCCTGTGATTCCTTCTTTAGGTACTCTGTGGTTCCTTAAGTAGATGGTCTCCTTTAGATGTCTGAGTCCTGTGGTTCCTTCTTTAGGTACTCTGTGGTTTCTGAGTCCTGTGGTTCCTTCTTTAGATACTCTGTGGTTCCTTAAGTAGATGGTCTCCTTTAGACGTCTGAGTCCTGTGGTTCCTTCTTTAGGTACTCTGTGGTTCCTTAAGTAGATGGTCTCCTCAAGATGTCTGAGTCATGTGGTTCCTTCTTTAGATACTCTGTGGTTCCTGAGTCCTGTGGTTCCTTCTTTAGGTACTCTGTGGTTCCTGAGTCCTGTGGTTCCTTCTTTAGATACTCTGTGGTTCCTTAAGTAGATGGTCTCCTTTAGATGTTTGAGTCCTGTGGTTCCTTCTTTAGGTACTCTATGGTTCCTTAAGTAGATGGTCTCCTTTAGATGTCTGAGTCCTGTGGTTCCTTTTTTAGATACTCTGTGGTTCCTTAAGTAGATGGTCTCCTTTAGATGTCTGAGTCCTGTGGTTCCTTCTTTAGATACTCTGTGGTTCCTGAGTCCTGTGGTTCCTTCTTTAGATACTCTGTGGTTCCTTAAGTAGATGGCCTCCTTTAGATGTCTGAGTCCTGTGGTTCCTTCTTTAGGTACTCTGTGGTTCCTTAAGTAGATGGTCTCCTTTAGATGTCTGAGTCCTGTGGTTCCTTCTTTAGGTACTCTGTGGTTCCTTAAGTAGATGGTCTCCTCAAGATGTCTGAGTCATGTGGTTCCTTCTTTAGATACTCTGTGGTTCCTGAGTCCTGTGGTTCCTTCTTTTGGTACTCTGTGGTTCCTGAGTCCTGTGGTTCCTTCTTTAGATACTCTGTGTTTCCTTAAGTAGATGGTCTCCTTTAGATGTCTGAGTCCTGTGGTTCTTTCTTTAGGTACTCTGTGGTTCCTTAAGTAGATGGTCTCCTTTAGATGTCTGAGTCCTGTGGTTCCTTCTTTAGGAACTCTGTGGTTCCTTAAGTAGATGGTCTCCTTTAGATGTCTGAGTCTTATGGTTCCTTCTTTAGATACTCCATGGTTCCTTTAGTTGATGGTCTCTGGTTACTGTAAATGCACATAGGTTCCTGTAAATATCATGTGATCATGTGGTTCCTTTAGATGTTCTATGGTTCTCTTAGATACGCGGTCAGTGGCTTCTGTCAGTGCTAGATGGTTTCACTTCCTGTCAGCGTGTTCTTCTGAGAAGCAGAGGCCACGTACGCGTGTTCCTCTGAGCAGCAGAGGCCATGTATGCGTGTTCCTCTGAGCAGCAGAGGCCATGTATGCGTGTTCTTCTGAGCAGCAGAGGCCATGTATGCTAGGGGTGTGAATCTCTCATGTAAAAGACGATACGATTCGCATCTAGATACATGGGCACGATTCGATATAAGAAAAGATACATGTTTATAAAAAACGATTCAGTACGATTCGATGCGATGCGATTCGATGCATTTCGATGCAGTTCAAGAATGGAAAGCATTCTGAAAGATTTTTTATAATTTGCTCAAGGTGCACATTCATTTTATATTATCAATTATCATGGTCATGGTTGTCAATTAGGCAACAAAATGTGTGAATATGATTATCTAAACTGAGGTTTGTTTCATATACTGTATTGAAATGAAAAAAGAATAGTCTACATTTCAGTCAAGCACAGCAGCGAAATACAACATAAAAATACATTTTTATAGACTTTACAGATTTTATAGAGTTATATCTGATTGTTTTCATGGAGCTGTAGCCTTGTTGAGGTAAGACAATACCGAAATAAAATAAAACAGTGCTTAAGACACTCTTGGCCTTTTCTCATATAGGCCTAGCCTACCCTACAAGAATAAAATAGGCCTACAAATCAATGAACTATCTGGGCTTATTTTGTTCCAACAGTAGACCTAATGCCGAAACCTAAAATGCCGTAAAAGTCTGAGTGAATATGAAAAAAATCATTGGCTAATAATTTATGCATCGTTTTAGCAGCAAAGGCCAAATTATTATTTAACATTAAGGAAATCCCTTCATCAAAGGTAAGGCTCCTCCACAGACTATCGTTGCTGTTTAGGAATGCTTAAAGTGCTTAATTTCGCGCTGGATTTCGAAAAACAAAAGCCGACCGAGTGCAAATTGTCACATTGTTAAGTTGCAATAGATGTATGGGTAATGAGGTCATTTGACAACTTTGGCCAATGAATGTAACCAAAAACGAACTGCATTACCCACAATTCCGTGCCACATATAGTTTCAAAACCGGAAGTGGGATGAACGCGCTGCTTGGAACGTAAATGAGTCTGAGCGAGCAGAAAAGGTTGTGCAACGATTCGTAACAAGTAAATCGATATAACGACCGGTTCATTTCAGTTTTTTCCGATACGGGGCTTCACGTATCGATGTAGCCGTATCTTACACGTTAAAAACGGATACCGATACGTATCGGTTAATCTTTACACCCCTAATGTATGCGTGTTCCTCTGAGCAGCAGAGGCCATGTACGCGTGTTCTTCTGAGCAGCAGAGGCCATGTATGCGTGTTCTTCTGAGCAGCAGAGGCCATGTATGCGTGTTCTTCTGAGCAGGCTCGGTGCCCAGAGGCCATGAACACATTGTGGACATGCTATTTTTATTCAGCCCTCTTTTTCCCAACGTCCCTACTGCATATGTGCATATTTTACCCAACATCCCTAATGCATATGTAAGTATTTTACCCAGCGTCCCTACTGCATATGTGCATATTTTACCCAACTTCCCTACTGCATATGTATTTTACCCAACTTCCCTACTGCATATGTATTTTACCCAGCGTCCCTACTGCATATGTGCATATTTTACCCAACTTCCCTAATGCATATGTATGTTTTTTACCTAACGTCCTTAATGCATATGTACATACAGTATTTTACCCAACGTCCCTAATGCATATGTAAGTATTTTACCCAACGTCCCTAATGCATATGTGCATATTTTACCCAACGTCCCTAATGCATATGTGCATATTTTACCCAACGTCCCTAATGCATATGTACATGTTTTACCCAACGTCCCTAATGCATACTGTATGTACATGTTTTACCCAACCCAACATCCCTACTGCATATGTACAGTAGATAAGATAAGACTTTATTGATCCCACAGCTGGGAAATGTACTTGTCACAACAGCCCAGTAGTATTTAAATAGAGAGTAGGAAAGTTGTATACAGTATGCCCAGCATACAAGCACACCTAAAAAACAAAAAATCACAGTGATTGCAACACGCCTTAGGGTTTCACCAATACTTTGAGGCAGAGTGAACCAATATATATGTCACATCACATGTACAGTGGAAAATGCACATATTAATAATGAAGTTCAGACACTACATTAACATTACACATTTTCATAACAGTGGTGTTATACATTCTGATGGCAGATGGAATAAAAGACCTGTGAAAGCGCTCCTTCTTACATGATGGGTGAAGTAGTCTGTTACTAAAAGAACTGCTTTGCACAGCCACTGTCCCATGGAGCGGATGAGAGGAATTGTACAGGGCATCTGTGTTTTGGGACCAGTCTAGTTTATTGTTAAGGTGAACACCCAGGTATTTGTAGACTGATACCAACTCAATGTCTATTCCCTGGATGTTCACTGGTGCAACTGATAATGCCTTACGGCTGAAGTCAATCACCATCTCCTTTGTCTTACTGGTGTTTATCTGCAGATGGTTCTTTCCACACCATTCAACAAAACTGGTGATGACCCCCTTATACTCCAGATCATTCCCCTTCTTAACACAGCAACAATAGCTGTGTCATCAGAACATTTCTGGAGATAGCAGCTATCTGTGTCGTATAAGAAAAGAGAAAGGGGGAGAGCACTGTGCCTTGTGGGGCCCCCGTGCTACAGACCACCACATCTGACTCACAGTCACGTAGCCTCACGTACTGTGGTCTGTTGGTGAGGTAGTTGATGACCCAAGCAGCAAGATGACAGTGGACTCCAGCTCCTTCTATCCTCCCCCTCAGCAGTGCAGCTTGTGTTGTGTTGAATGCACACGACTCTAACAGCCCCCAGTACCCTCCAGGTGAGATAGAGAGAGCGGTGGAGGAGGAAGACTATTTCATCCTCCACACCGACCCCTGGTCGATATGCGAACTGGAGGGGGTCCAGCTCACTGCCCACCAGGCAACGGAGGTAGTTCAGGACAATCCTCTCCATGCTCTTCATAAGGTGTGATGTCAGAGCCACTGGCCTGAAGTGATTGGGCTCTCTGGGGTGGGCTATCTTTGGAACAGGGACCACACAGGAAGTTTTCCACAGGACTGGGACTCTCCCCAGACTGAGGCTGGTGTTAAAGATGTGCAGAAAGACCCCACTGAGTTCATCCGCACAGTCCCTGAGCAGTATGGGGCTGATCCCATTATACAGTGAGGTATAAAATTATTCATACCTGGCGAATCTTGATTTAATTTTGATTTTCTCTTGACTCATATGTTGACACATGCCAAAAGGTTGTAAGACAATGTGGGAAAAACATGGAAAAACATGGAAAAACATGGAGCGTTTTCATCTTTTTTTACATTTTTATGAAAAATGGCATGTCCAAAATTATTCATACCCTTTTTTAATTATCAATGAAAACATCTTTATTTGCATTCACAGCTCTCAAAAGGGTTCTTGTAATACCTACCAAGCCTCTCCATGTCTCCACAATGATTCTAGACCGCACCTTTTTAACAGCAATTCAGGTTTTGAGGCAGGTTGGCTGTATGTTTTGTATTATTGAGTGGTTTAATGGTGCAGTGCCACCGGCACGCTGCCTGATCTTAATTTAGCCTTTTGTTTTAGTCATGCCCTTTTTAAAAAAATGTTTTAAAAAAAGATGAAATATCTTTGATGAAATATCGTTATATGTTTGATTAAATCTCCACATTGTCTTACAACCTTTAGCCATGTGACAGTGTCATTTTCAGTCAGTCAAACATATTGGTCAAGAGAAAATCAACATTAAATCAATATTTGCTAGGGGTGTGAATCCTTTTGTTCCTAACCGTATGTACAGTACGTATGTTACCTAAGGGGGCGAGTATTCTCCCACATGGTGAAATCTCAAGACCTGCCATTACAGTCATGTGTTGTGTTGGTTTAGGGCAATAGGGTGGTTTAGGGCAATAGGGTGGTTTAGGTCAATAGGGTGGTTTAGGGCAATAGGGTGGTTTAGGGCAATAGGGTGGTGAATGGCTGAAGTGTGTCTCCTTCTTTTCTTTGATAGAAATAAGCAACGGTGTGGGGAGCACGGAGGAGTTGTCCATGTATGCGGAGAACGGATATGTCCGATACACGCACAGCAGCCTTCTGCGCTGACACACTAAGACCCGTCCTCATTGGAGGAGCTTGCACACTGAGACCCGTCCTGATTGGAGGAGCTAGAACACTAAGACCCCTAAGACCCGTCCTGATTGGAGGAGCTACAGTAGCACACTAAGACCCGTCCTGATTGGAGGAGCTAGCACACTAAGACCCGTCCTGATTGGAGGAGCTAGCACACTAAGACCCGTCCTGATTGGAGGAACTAGCACAATAAGACCCGTCCTGATTGGAAGAGCTAACACACTGAGGGCCAGATGTACGTACATTTGCTAACGTAGCGTTACCAGCGTCATGGACACACCGCAGATTGCGAACGCTGTCAGACCCAAGTTTCCGTCGTATTTATCAATCATTCAATCCTTAGTGTAAACTGCGCCTTTCTCTGCCTTTCTCCGCCCATAAACGCAATTTACGAACGTCCACAACTGAATGGCAGCGCCTACATACATACATGACAACATTAAAAAGAATCAAACGTTTAGCGATCATGAAATAATACCATACATGATAAGATGTAAACAAGCAGGGAGATAATGAAGATCAGTAGTTCTACTCAAACTACTTGTGCACGTAGGCTATGGAAGATTGGTCAAATCTAGCAAGTAGGAAAGTTTAAGTGAATGACGTGAAAGTGAAAGTAAGATATTCGAAAGGCCAACGAAAGTTGAGGTTGCTTTTGGTAGTAGGCTACAAATACTTTCACCACAAAAACTGGTGCTCTAAATAGCGATTCTGTTGTCTTTGAAAGGTTCTCTTATTGACGCATTGAACTGCAATTTGGATTAACACCTGCTTTTACAAGGCAGAAGTATTTAAGCGCAGAATAGACGTGCGCTTTCAGGAGCAGTCTTTGTACATACCGCCTGAACAAATACGCCTGAACTGGGCGCAAAAGCGTTAGTACATCTGGCCCTGAGACCCGTCCTTGAAAGCAACAGGGAAGGACAACAGCTCCAGACTGTGTGTGTTTTATTTATCTTAATAAGTGTGTTATCTTCATTTGTATTTTATTCATGGCACTGATGGCTAGTGTGGGCTCGTTTGGCCATTTCTCATCTGTAATCACTGAAGTTGAAGTTGAATGTTGTTATGTATGTGTTTTTGGTTCAGTTACTGTGAATAATCTAAAAAAGATAGTTTATTCCAAAAAAATCCTGTATTGTATTTCGGGTTTGTGAAACTCACAAAATTTGTATGGACATTTATATAATGGACTTTCACTTTGCTGCCTTTATTGTGCTTCCTGTGTGTGCATGTAGAAACAGATCATACTTATTGTCTGAACAATGCATTGTAAGGCATTGCAAAAAGTGAACTTAAAGTGTCTTAAAGTAATACAACTCATCTGTTGCATGTTGTAGTTTCCAGGGAAGAAGGCAGACAAACAGACTGGTCTGGTCTGGTATGGGAAAGTCAATGAATGTGATTTTTAACATTGCACGTCTATAATATATTATCTTATTGGAGTGGAATACATATTTACAGCCATACACATCACACACACACAAACATATGTTTACCTCATTGTGCTGTCAGTAAGCTAAGCTATTAAGCTGCATTATACACAAGTTTATTTTCATCTGTTGTTTTTCATTATTTGTAGTTCAGGGGTCCGTTGCACAAAAGCAGAATTAAGACATCCGGGATAAGTTACTGAGCTGCGCTCAATGAATCCAAAACAAGAGCGTACAGGCTTAATTGGTTGCACAAAGACCAAGCCAGGATGAGCAGACACGGATTCATCAAGCCAGGTGAAACCTATCCTGGATAAGTGCGCGCTCACGGCTCCCTCAAATAGACCCCGCCACCGATCACAGATTCACTGATTCACCATGGCAACTAGCGGCTTCATTGCTTCTTCTACGGTGTGAAGTAGGTAGCGATAGCCTTTTCACAACAGCAACAAACAGCAACACCTCTGTTTAGGAGAATATTGCAACTAGTTCCGCCACCACCACGTGCGAAATGGTTAGGCACTCCCATGAAGTCACATTGTGGCATGACAGGTCGGGAATGGCGAGTATGTAAAAGTTAATTAATGATCACAAACGTTTAAATAATGACAATGGGTCTAGGTATATGTGATAACAATGTGTAGTGGGCAGTGGAATAATTATTGGTTTCCATTTGTGGTGACTGCTGACTGAGATAAGGGATGAGATTAAATAGATCCTGGAACTTAGCCTGGTCTGGAGCAGGCTAGCTCCAAAGAATAAATCGCCATGGTAACTTATACCATAACATATCCTGCTGCCCCCTATCCCGCTTTTGTGCAACTGGATCACGGATAAATTGAGCCAGGATAACCAAGATATCCCGGCTTAATCCCTTATCCTAGTTTTGTGCAATAGGCCCCAGGTATAAATGTTGTTTGAAGTGCTTCACTGCATTAAGTAGGACCATAC
The DNA here is from genome assembly GCF_046254945.1 of Alosa pseudoharengus. Taxonomy (NCBI): domain Eukaryota; kingdom Metazoa; phylum Chordata; class Actinopteri; order Clupeiformes; family Clupeidae; genus Alosa; species Alosa pseudoharengus. The sequence continues at coordinate 792,008 of NW_027468870.1, read as the reverse complement.
AGGGATGGACACACATGGTGTGTGTGTGTGTGTGTGTGTGTATCAGTATCTCTATAGTGTCTACATGATGTTTCCCACAGCTTTGGTGACATTTCCTGCCTGTCTGCTTATACGTGTAAACAGCACATTAAACAGAAAAAGAGAAGAAGATGAAGCCTCAAGGACCAAACATCCCACGTGAATGTGTTCCTAATAGGGGGGTGAATGTGTTCCTAATAGGGGGGTGAATGTGTTCCTAATAGGGGGGTGAATGTTCCTAATAGGGGGGTGAATGTTCCTAATAGGGGGGTGAATGTGTTCCTAATGGGGGGGGGGGGGTGCGGTGAATGTGTTCCTAATAGGGGGGGGGTGAATGTGTTCCTAATAGGGGGGGGGGGGGTGAATGTGTTCCTAATGGGGGGGGGGGGGTGAATGTGTTCCTAATGGGGGAGGGGGGGGGTTAATGTGTTCCTAATGTGTTCCTAATAGGGGGGGGGGGGTGAATGTGTTCCTAATAGGGGGGGGGGGGGGTGAATGTATTCCTAATGTGTTCCTAATAGGGATGTGAATGTGTTCCTAATAGGGGGGGGGGGGGGGGGGGGTGAATGTATTCCTAATGTGTTCCTAATAGGGATGTGAATGTGTTCCTAATTAAACTGTGTTGGGGTGGATCGTCCTTTTGGAAAGGCTGACTCCCTGAATGCTGAATTTATTTTTGGAGGCAAACACAGCCGAGGGTTACTTATGAGGATATTAACAGTAAATGCCTTTATAAAATATATTTGTTTGTTATTGTACTTACATTGGCATACTGAATTTATTAATTTACTGAAAACAACAAGACATATTTACTGAAAACAACTGGACAATAATATTTCACCTATCGGTTGTAATACATGTGTATTGCACCTCTTGGCAATTTGATGAAAATGTTCCAAGTCAATGCACTCGCTTTCCTTTAACCTAGTGAGGCATTTTAGAACCTTTAGCTCTTCAGAACATTTTGCCAACCAGCATACATGAAGCTAGTTTTGTAGAATATTTCACTTTCCATTTGACCATGGAGAAATATGTTTATTTTGTATTATTATTTCAAGACAATGTGTCAGACTACTGCATCTTTTGCAAGTGTTATAAACTGTTGTTTGCTGTTGACAAACAAATGTTGATGATATTGATATTGTTTATTATTTGCTGATGTGCATTAGAGGAATGAGTAGGTGTATTACGTGATAGCTGAGGTTCACCTGCCAAGTGCAGGATGGGCTGTTTGGACAGTTGTTGGATGTGTGATGTGAGCTCTAGGTCATCTTGGCAACTGTGATGGTGGCTGTAATATTGCTCGATGGGTAAGGTGAATTGTAGGCAACACTGCAGGTGTTATGTGAATTCCAGTGTCTAGGCAACACTGCAGGTGTTATGTGAATTCCAGTGTCTAGGCAACACTGCAGGTGTTATGTGAATTCCAGTGTCTCTAGGCAACACTGCAGGTGTGTTATGTGTGAATTCCAGTTTCTCTAGGCAACACTGCAGGTGTGTGTGAATTACAGTACACCCAGCCTTGTACACCGTACACCCAACACTTGTGGGCACAGGAATACCTTTCCTCAGAAATCCTACACTACTGAAGCAAAACTCTTCCCCATAGCATTTCTAGAGGACAATAAACCTGCACATGCCATTGTTTTATTAAATAAAGTTGTATGGAAAATACCTGTGCCTTGTTCTTTTATAGCGCTGCACACTTAGAGGTCATAACATGTACTGTATGTTAATATATATGGGACCAAAAGGCCCCTGCAAGTTAAGATGTAGAAGTAAGCAGTAACCACACAGTTCATGCTGTTTATCATCTTATTATAGGCCATTCATGTCTGTAATTCCACATGTAATTGTAGTCTGTGTTCAAATCATCATAAGTTCTCTATTTCCTTTTTTCTTAGATAGGTACAGAAGATCCTGCTAATAATGTCCATGTCTTGCTTAGAGAAGTAGATCATGCCAACAATGTCCATTTCTTGCTTAGATAGGTAAATCATGCTAAAGATGATAAAAATTCTCTTATGATAAAAAAGCCCCTGGATTCTTTTGAGCATCTTATCGAATAAAAACACGTAGCGTTGAGCTCTGATTGCGTCTTAACTGATGAATGATCATTGGGGATCAATAAAGTATCTATCATATTCCGTGTCTGTCTGCACAACATGAAGCACATCCACCACACAGTGACAAGCAAACTTTTCACCCGCCCATGAACTGTAGTATGTCATGACCATTCATAATATCTCAGTCTCAGTAATGCATTTGGCCAAGACTACAAAGACAGAGATTTGCACAGGGCTGCTTTGGACCCAGATAAGGACCCTGATATGCACCCAGATATGCACCCAGATAAGGACCCTGATATGCACCCAGATAAGGACCCTGATATGCACCCTGATTTGCACAGAGCTGCTTTGGGTTCAGGGTGATTCAGTCAATCAGGTGACCTCTGAACTGAAGTGTGTGTGTGTGTTTCCTATTGCAATGAACACCACACTGAAGTCTCTAAAGAAGAAATAAACCAATAACTGAACATTTCCTGCCTATAGACATGTCCACCAAAAACAAATAACTCTTTAACTGAAATGCTTCTAAATCTTACACGGCATGGGGTCCAGAGTTAGGGTTATTATGGGGTGCAGAGTTAGGGTTATTATGGGGTGCAGAGTTAGGGTTAGGGTTATTATGGGGTGCAGAGTTAGGGTTAGGGGTTAGGGTTATTATGCAGAGCCACATGCTAATAGACGGTGCACAAATAACATAGAAAAAGCAACCGCACAGTACAACAATCAAATGCTACAACAGGACAGTCCACCCATGTGATGCTACAGCAGGACAGTCCAGCCATGTGATGCTAAAACAGAAGGACAGTCCAGCCATGTGATGCTACAACAGAAGGACAGTCCAGCCATGTGATGCTACAACAGAAGGACAGTCCAGCCATGTGGTGTTCAGTCCAGCCATGTGGTGTTGGAGCTGTGGCGGGTCCAGCCGAGGTGTATGTGTGTTTGGGGGCCGAGGTGTGTGTGTGTAGGTGTGTGTGTGTTTGGGGGTCGACGTGTGTGTGTGTGTTTGGGGACCTACAACAGAAGGACAGTCCAGCCATGTGGTGTTGGAGCTGTGGCGGGTCCAGCCGAGGTGACCCCAGCGCATGGAGAAAACAGGCGCTTGAAAGTCTCGTCTGCATCTTATGGGTGTGGATGTGTGTCTATGTGTTTCTATGTGTGCATCTTATGGGTGTGTGTGTGTGTGTGTTTGGGGGTCGGTGTGTGTGTGTGCGTGTGTGTGGGCGTGTTGAGATGTCAGGCCTCTGCTGGTGAGGTGTTGAGCGCTACGAGGTTGACCGTGTCATCCCTGCTGCTGCTGCTGGTGCTGTCTGAGACGTCGGAGGGGATGTAGCACCCCGAGTCGCGCGGACAGTCCTTAGACTCCGCCTCCTGGGCCTCAGATGGAGACGTGGGCTCCTCGCTAGCCTCGCCATCTTTCAGGGCATCTACGACAACAACAACAACAATAACAACAACTTTTAATTGAGCCTTTTTTCCACCTCCACCCAAATCTGATCTCTTCAGTTCACTAGCGAGCTCGCCTCTTCAGAAATATGAGAAACGATGAGAGATATTTAGCTAGCGCGAAAAACCACACCAACCTCAAGGCCATTTCCTGCCTGTCTGTTATGAGTTTCTTGCCCCATGTTAACCTGCATTCACTGCAAAAAATACAACCTAACCAAGTGTTATTTAAGATCAAAAAATACAACCTAACCAAGTGTTATTTCAGATCAAAAAATACAACCTAACCAAGTGTTATTTCAGATCAAAAAATCTATTTGGTGTTGTTTTTAGTATGAGCAGGTTATAGCGCTCTCTTGAAACATCATTTTAACTTATTTTTATCTTATCAAGACAAATTTACTCAATGCACTGGCAGACAAATTTGCTTGTTCAGTCAAATGATTTGCTTGTTCAAGTCAAATGATTTTACAAGAAAGCGCTAGCTAAGTCTCTTTATACTGAAAACAATACAAGATATAATATTAACAACACTTGGTTAGATAATATTAGATGAGCATTTTTTCCAAAACATGCAAAAGTGTGGGCATTTCACGTGATTTGAGCTTTCAGAACACTTTTATCAAGGTCTCTTCAGGACTTTTATACACATGGCGTGTTTATACACATGGCGTGTTTATACACATGTTGGCGTGTTTATACACATGGCGTGTTTATACAGAGTGTTAGGAGAGGCCCGGTGATGAGGCCCGGTGATCAGGCCCAGTGACCAGGCCCGGTGACCAGGCCCAGTGATCAGGCCCAGTGATCAGGCCCGGTGACCAGGCCCAGTGATCAGGCCCGGTGATCAGGCCCAGTGATCAGGCCCGGTGACCAGGCCCGGTGATCAGGCCCAGTGATCAGGCCCGGTGACCAGGCCCGGTGACCAGGCCCGGTGTCAGCAGTTGACCAGCGTCAGCTGCAGCGGCGCTCGGTACTCACTGGGCTCTGGCTCGTGCAGACACTCTGTGGCGGCCAGCAGTCGGTGGCGGTGCTCTGGGTCGGTCATGTTCAGCTCGATCAGGTGCTGCTCTTTCAGCTCCTTCAGGTCGTCCACAGTCTGGTATCCATTCAGCATCAGAGATGAGGCGTGTTCCTGTACATGGAAAACCATGCTGGACTGTGAAACACACCCCAAACATCAGCATTTGAACATAAAACCTGACTACTGTCTCAATCGATGTAGAGGCATCAGAGATTATGTGTTTCTGTGGATACAGACTAAGAATGAAACTGAGAAAACATTAGCATTTCAGCACAAAGAATAGAACATTAGCATTTCATCACAAAACCTAAACCATACAAAACAAGATATGTTCCCTCACAAACCAAATAAGACACACCACACTAGGGGTGGGCGATATGGACAAAAAATAATATCTCGATATTTTTTGTGATTTTGACGATAACGATAATTAGTCGATATCCTTTAAAAAAATGTTTTGTTAAAGTCTGAGTTACTTTACCGCTAATTATTTATGAATAGCATCATTACAATAATAACCAATAACCTAACCTGTGACTTTTTAACCAAATCAACCAATGCATTGTCACTATGACACATTTCCAATTCTGCCCCCACTTGGGTGTGTGGCAATGACATGGTCTAGTCCAGTGTTTCCCAAACTTTCTTTCTGGCGACCCACTTTTTAAAAATGACAGACCATCGCGACCCATTTCACTTCAAATCTACCCTGCAACCACCAATATTGTTTTAGGCCACAGGTTCTTCAACTTTTCTATGCCTCCCCCAACCATACATTGCTGTATGCAAATTGAATGGCCTTATGTCCGGTCTATGGATGTCTGCTTTAGTTGACAGCACGGTCACTAGATTTTAATCGGTAAAGTTGAGGAACTGGTATCTATTAATGTACCGTGGTAAAGTTGGTTTTATATTGGACGTTGGATATTCGACACATTCGAAAAATCTATTTAGCACTGACTACGAGGGTCGAGTTTGTGTCAAACCAACTTTAATGTGTTTAAACAAGGCCTGCCTATATTACACAAAGCTTCTTTTGTCCAAAAACCCATGTTTTGATTTTATGATTTTTTTATGCTGATAAAAGATTTCAATCTATTATGCGGCTTCACCTTTTGACTTACCCATACTAAAACACATCTCCTGAACTCGCCTTACTGCCCTTTCTAGAACACAAAGCTTCTTTTTCCCTAAAACCTACTCTTTGATTTTATAACATTTTTAATGTTAAATGTTTCAAATCTATTATGCGGCTTGCCCTTTTGACCTACCCATGTCAAAACACATCTGGTGAACTCGGATTACTGCTCTATATAGTACAGAAAGCTTCTTATTCCCAAAAACCCATTCTTTGATTTTATAAATATTTTTTAATGTAAAAAAAATGCTATAAATGCTTTAAATCTATTATGTGGCTTGACCTTTTGACCTATCCATGTCAAAACACATCTGTTGCACTCAGCTAACTGCCCTTCATAGTGCACAATGCTTCTTTTTTCCAGAAACTCACTCTTTTATTTTATATAAATTTTTTACTTTATAAAAATGCTATAAATCTATTATGCAAATTTACCTTTTGACCTACCCATGTCAAAACACATCTGATGCACTCAGCTAACTGCCCTACATAATACACAAAGCTTATTTTGTCCAAAAACATACTCTTTGATTTCATATACATTTTTTACTATTCAAAAATGCTATAAATTTATTATGCAGCTTGACCTTTTGACCTACCCATGTCAAAACACATCTGTTGCACTCAGCTAACTGCCCTACATAGTACACAAAGCTTCTTTTTTTTAAAAACGCACTCTTTGATTTTATATTATTTTTTTACTATTCAAAAATGCTATAAATGTATTATGCGGCTTGACCTTTTGACCTACCCATGTCAAAACACATCTGTTGCACTCAGCTAACTGCCCTACATAGTACACAAAGCTTCTTTTTTTCAAAAACGCACTCTTTGATTTTATATTATTTTTTTTACTATTCAAAAATGCTATAAATCTATTATGTGCCTTCACCTTTTGACCTACCCATGTCAAAACACATCTGTTGCACTCAGCTAACTGCCCTACACAGTACACAAAGCTTATTTTTTCCAAAAACTCCCTCTTTGATTTTGTATAATTTTTTTTACTGTCATTTTTTTTTTTATACATCTATTATGTGCCTTCACCTTTTGACCTACCCATGTCAAAACACATCTGCTGCACTCATCTAACTGCCCTACATAGTACACAAAGCTTCTTTTTTCCAAAAACTCCTTCTTTGATTTTATATACATTTTTTTACAGTAAGAAATTATATAAAATCAAAGAGGGAGTTTTTGGAAAAAAGAAGCTTTGTGTATTATGAAGGGCAGTTAGCTGAGTGTAACAGATGTGTTTTAACATGGGTAGGTTGAAAGTGGAAGCCGCATAATAGATTTATAGCATTTTTGAATAGTAAAATATTAATATAAAATCAAAGAGTGAGTTTTTGGAAGAAATAAGCTTTGTGTACTATGAAGGGAAATTAGCTGAGTACAACAGATGTGTTTTGACATGGGTAGGTCAAAAGGTGAAGGCACATAATAGATTTATAACATTTTTGAATAGTAAAAAATTAATATAAAATCAAAGAGTAAGTTTTTGGACAAAATAAGCTTTGTGTATTATGTAGGGCAGTTAGCTGAGTGCAGCAGATGTGTTTTGACATCGGTAGGTCAAAAGGTCAAGCCGCATAATACATTTATAGCATTTTTGAATAGTAAAAAATGTATATGAAATCAAAGAGTATGTTTTTGGTCAAAATAAGCTTTGTGTATTATGTAGGGCAGTTAGCTGAGTGCATCAGATGTGTTTTGACATGGGTAGGTCAAAAGGTCAATTCGCATAATAGATTTATAGCATTTTTATAAAGTAAAAAATTAATATAAAATCAAAGAGTGAGTTTCTGGAAACAAGAAGCGTTGTGCACTATGAAGGGCAGTTAGCTGAGTGCAACAGGTGTGTTTTGACATGGGTAGGTCAAAAGGTCAAGCCGCATAATAGATTTAAAGCATTTATAGCATTTTTTTTTACATTAAAAAATATTTATAAAATCAAAGAATGGGTTTTTGGGAAAAAGAAGCTTTGTGTACTATATAGAGCAGTAATCCGAGTTCACCAGATGTGTTTTGACATGGGTAGGTCAAAAGGGCAAGCCGCATAATAGATTTGAAACATTTAACATTAAAAATTGTATAAAATCAAAGAGTAGGTTTTAGGGAAAAAGAAGCTTTGTGTACTAGAAAGGGCAGTAAGGCGAGTTCAGGAGATGTGTTTTAGTATGGGTAAGTCAAAAGGTGAAGCCACATAATAGATTGAAATCTTTTATCAGCATAAAAAATTCATAAAATCAAAACATGGGTTTTTGGACAAAAGAAGCTTTGTGTAATATAGGCAGGCCTTGTTTAAACACATTAAAGTTGGTTTGACACAAACTCGACCCTCGTAGTCAGTGCTAAATAGATTTTTCGAATGTTCGAATATCCAACGTCCAATATAAAACCAACTTTACCACGGTCAGAAAGGTTTCATTTTGAGAGGTAGATATCCATGCTGGCACCCCCTCTGCGATGCGTTCGTCCCCCAGTTTCATGCGCCAGTTTCATGAGCTTTTATGACAAAACTGTTAGCTTTCCTGGTATCAAATGACAAATGGTATCAGTTAGGCCTATAACACAACATAAATTGTGCTGGCGACCCAAATAAAATCTCCTGTGACCCACCCGTGGGTCGCGACCCAGACTTTGGGAAACACTGGTCTAGCCAGCTACATTAGAGAAGATGAATAGGCCTAACAGTTTCCCAAGAGAAAGTCTGAGGCTGAAGTTCCTTTCAAACCTTTACATAGGATTCACTGTAAAACTAAGCAGACCAACAGAGTACATATCAGTTATTTCCTTCTATGTTTTGTTTATGAGCACTAGCCTTCCAAGAGGCTACCATTCCAAGTTACAGAATAGAAACTAATGCGTTAGCTTATGGCTAATGTATATGAGAAACCCCATAGAGATGCTAATATTAGCATAATCGGTAAACGTAGATATTTACAGCGAACTTCAGTCCATTTGCAAAAGAGTTAGGCCTACTTGAGAATAGTTCTTTGTTTACAACTGACTATTAAAATACTCAAAGGCTAATGTTTTCTCTCCATATAATACCATGTAGGAAAAAACGTGACTGTCTCATCAATGCTACTTGAACAGATACTTGACAAAAGTAGCTGCATAAAATCCCAAGTAGGCTACTCTCGCTGCACAAAATAAACATTAGGCGTGCGTGGGACAATGTTGTGACCCACTAGTGATCACGTGACACTTGCTCTGCTGCAGCCAGGGGCTTCTCCCGCATACACCTCCTGGGAATGTATGAGTCTTCAATGCGTGATTTCGAGTGTTTTTTCCCCATAAGTAATTTAAATACTCGATAATGTCAAATTGCACATCGTTAAAACAACAATCACGATATTATCGCAGACTATATATATCGCCCACCCCTACACCACACTGACCTCAAAAAACATCTTTCAAACATCAGTGTTTCCACAGTGACAGACAAATCAACAAAAAGCTGTTACAAACAAGTCAAAAGCTGCTAGGAGTGCTAACTCTAGCTGCTCAGTGCTAACTCTTGCTGCTAGGAGTGCTAACTCTAGCTGCTCAGTGCTAACTCTAGCTGCTCAGTACTAACTCTAGTTGCTCAGAGTGCTAACTCTAGCCTTTAGGAGTGCTAACTCTAGCTGTTCAGTGCTAACTCTAGTTGTTCAGTGCTAACTCTAGCTTTTAGGAGTGCTAACTCTAGCTGCTCAGTGCTAACTCTAGCTTCTAGGAATGCTAACTCTAGCTGCTCAGTGCTAACTCTAGCTTCTAGGAGTGCTAACTCTAGCTGCTAAGAGTGCTAACTCTAGCTGCTCAGTGCTAACTCTAGCTTCTAGGAGTGCTAACTCTAGCTTCTAGGAGGGCTAACTCTAGCTGCTGAGTGCTAACTCTAGCTTCTACTGCAGGAATGCTAACTCTGGCTTCTAGGAGTGCTAACTCTAGCTGCTCAGTGCTAACTCTAGCTGCTAGGAGTGTTAACTCTAGCTGAAGTGCCCTTGAGCAAGGCACTTAACTCCTCACTGCTCCCCGAGCGCCGCCGTTGTGGCAGGCAGCTCACTGCGCCGGGATTAGTGTTGTCTTCACCTCACTGTGTGTTCAATGTGTGCTGTTTGTGGTTCACTAATTCACCGATTGCGTTAAATGCAGAGACCAAATTTCCCTCACGGGATCAAAAAAGTATATATACTTATACTTATACTTATACCAATCTCAATTCTCTATTTTACCCCTTCCCCTTCCCCTTAGTTTTGCGCGTGCACGTGAGACGAAGGGCTATCTCAATTCTCATTTCGATCGAGGGGTAGGGATAAGGGCAAGGGGTACATACCCCTTAAAACCAAGTAAGATCGGGAGCTTACTTGAAACCGAGGGGTAAGAGAAATACCCAACATACAACGCTCACACCGGAAAAATAAGCACACCGAGAGATTCATTGACATGAAATGTTGGCATTAATAAGGATTATAAAATTAAAATGGTAATTGTTTTATGTTGCATTCAATCTTGTGACCATATATTGAAGGTCCTGTTCTTCACGAGGAAGTTTCCAAAAATCGCTGTTTTGTGAATGTTAACAGCACATCATTATTTGCGCAAATGTCTCGCATTTTACATATTTCCATGTCTACAGTGCGAATTGGCCGCATACCATGTCAGAAATGTAAAGTCCAACAGCAGCTAAATTCGCTGAACTTTTTTACCGCTCGTCTGATATGAATGCTGCATAGGCCTACTGCTGCCGACTCCTCGCATAGGCTATTACAGGTAGCGATTGCTTCTGATGTCATGTAACGACCATTTGGATATTATTGTAAAATATCGAAGGAGTTGTGGGATGTTTACATAGCAAACTGCATGTTTATTTTGTCCCCCATCCGTTTCATTCACCCGGACCAGAAGGTAGGCTGCGAACGAACATAGGCACGTTCTGCTGTTGTTGAAATAATTCCTGAACGGTTTTATTCCGAGCTGAAAATGCAATGATAGCCTATTTGACAGAAGACAGGTTGCTAGTGACAAAATATTAGCTTTCAGTGTGGGACGATCTCTGTAAATTACGTTAATGCAAGTGTTTCAATCATCCAGCTCTCCCTTATGGTTGGCTAGTGGTATCTCATTTCCAAGGGGAATATTCTTCACCCCTATGTCTTGCCACTCGGTTTCAAGGGACAAGGGCTAGGGGTAAGATGAAGGGATAGGGGAAGGGGTAAAACAGAGAATTGAGATTGGCCTAGCTTCAGTGCTAACTCTAGCTTTTAGGAGTGCTTGCACAGACCGATCCCGGCTCACCACCATATCAACATGAAAGAAGTCCATGTCTGTCCAAAAAACAGTCCCACCACAACTGTTTGGATGTGATGCTGAGTTTTATGCTACAGATAACAAACATAACAAAAACTCAAACACCTCATATGCTCACGGTCTAGCATGGGTCTACCTCATATGCACATGGTCTAGCACGGGTCTACCTCATATGCACACAGTCTAGAAAGGGTCTACCTCATATGCACACGGTCTAGCATGGGTCTACCTCATCTGGACATGGTCTAAAGCAAAGTATAAGTATACTCTTTTGATCCCGTGAGGGAAATTTGGTCTCTGCATTTATCCCAATCCGTGAATTAGTGAAACACACTCAGCACACAGTGAACACACAGTGAGGTGAAGCACACACTAATCCCGGCGCAATGAGCTGTCTGCAACAACAGCGGCGCTCGGGGAGCAGTGAGGGGTTAAGTGCCTTGCTAAAGGGCACTTCAGCCGTGCCTACTGGTCGTGGTTCGAACGGCAACCCTCCGGTAACAAGTCCGAAGTGCTAACCAGTAGGCCACGGCTGCCCACAAGCCTGTAGCATGCTTTTGCCTCAACTCTTTCAGAACCTTTCAGAGTTCTGCGTTGGGGTTCTGCGTTGGGGTTGCTTTGCATCATGATGCATTTCACCTCCATAACGCTAGAGGGTGTGTGGCTTTGAAGATCGGTGTCGCCTGTGTCTGTGTCGTCACTCAACACCGAAATGATACTCAGAGTGGCAAACCCCAGACTGTTGTGCTCCTTGGGGATCCTTAATGTATCTATCTATCTATCTATCTGATTACCGCATGTTTGCTCCTAAACAAAAGCCCTGATTAATGCATGTTTACTCCTAAACAAAAGTATGGACTCATTCTTGGTTGTTTTGACTCCATTGCTCTAGGGGGCGCACCTCCAGGTTGAGGCAGGCGAGGAGCTCCAGCAGGGTGTTGGGTCGCGGCCGCCGCCTCCTGCCCTGGGACGTGGCTCTTCTGTGGGGCTCCGGCTCCGTCTCCACCAGCACGTCCACGTAGATGAACTTGAAGCTGCCCACGCGGCCGTTCAGCAGGCCCGTCCAGATGCCCATGGCTGGCTTGCTGATGACCTGAATCACGTCCCCCACCTGCAAAACAAGAACATTTTAGAAAATCCTAATTTTTAATCCTAAACTTTTAATGCATGCCATCAGCGATTAGTCATCTTACTGGCATGCAATACCATGTCACAGTTTTCTTTAAAAGCAGATGATTGATGTGGAGGAACACACACTGTATGAAGTGGAGAACGTTGAGAAACACACTGTATCAAGTGGAGAAACAAAATGGCGTTTGTAACAAACGGAAGTTCGGGAGGAGCATGACGGAATTTGCCACGCCTCCTTCAATCAGACAGGTTACTTATTCGCAGTCTGCCTCTATCTGCCGAAGTTGCAGCATCGGCGTCACTCCTCTTGCAACCCACCACCTCCCCTTACGCCTCCCGTCTTCCATAGTTCAAGAATAAGGGGGTGTATGGCGGAATCCTGCACGACTCCTGCCTGCGCAGTTGACTCCTGCACGATCCCGCAAATCACTTCAGGACCCTGGCCAGAGACTTCGCCAAACATGCTTTTCTATTATGCTATTATATCTGTTTGCAAATTACGGAATGTGAACTAGTGAACTGTATAAAGTGAAGAACGTGGTGGAACAAACTGTATGAAGTGGAGAACGTGGAGGAACACACTGTATCAGGTGGAGAATGTGGAGGAACCCACAATGTATCAGGTGGAGAACATGGAGGAACGCACTGTATGAAGTGGAGAACGTGGAGGAACACACTGTATCAGGTGGAGAACGTTCTGTATCAGGTGGAGAACGTGGAGGAACACACTGTATGAAGTGGAGAACGTGGAGGAACACACTGTATCAGGTGGAGAACGTGGAGGAACGCACAATGTATCAGGTGGAGAACGTTCTGTATCAGGTGCCAATATTGCCAAACTTAGAGGGCTCAAAAGATGATTTAGAAAAACTCATTCATGCATTTATCTCCAGCAGGGTTGATTACTACAGTGTGACTTTCCACAGGCCTTCCTAAAAAGACCATCAAACAGCTTCAGGTGATTCAAAATGCAGCAGCTAGGGTTCTCACAAAAACTAAAAGAACTGACCACATTACTCCAATTCTTAAGTCCCTGCAATGACTTCCAGTAAGTCACAGAACTGACTTTAAAGCACCACTGCTTGTTTATAAATCACTTAATGGAGCAGGACCTAAATACCTCTCAGACATGCTTCAGCAGTACACACCCTCCAGACCTCTCAGGTCTCAGGAGAAAAACCTGCTAGTAAAACCTACAGTTAGAACTAAACGTGGTGAAGCAGCTTTTAGCTGCTATGCGGCTCAGCTCTGGAACCAACTTTCGGATGACATCAAAAAGGCCCCAACTGTAGCCAGTTTTAAATCTAGACTTAAGACCAAACTGTTCTCAGATGCTTTCTGCTAACTGCACTAAGTTATAATTTCTGAATCTGTCTTGAAAATTATTCTACCTTGTGTCTTTAATTTGGTCTTTTTAATCATTCTCTATTTTTAAATGATTTTACCTTGTGTTTTATGTTTTCTTTTTATTATGATCTTTACCTTTTGAACTATTCTTTGACTATATTGGCCTTCTATGCTTTTATTTGTTATCATTATTTGGTTTTGTTTATGTAAAGCACATTGAATGACCTCTGTGTATGAAATACGCTATATAAATAAACTTGACTTGACTTGACATTGTATCAGGTGGAGAACGTGGAGAAACACACTGTATCAGGTGGAGAATGTGGAGGAACACACTGTATCAGGTGGAGAACGTGGAGGAACACACTGTATCAGGTGGAGAACGTGGAGGAACACACTGTATCAGGTGGAGAACGTGGAGGAACACACTGTATCAGGTAAAAAGAGCTCAGTCTCCACTGGGCTGCTCACCTTGAGTCTGAGGGACTCTGTGTCGTAGGGACTGGGCAGGAAGTCAGTGTGCACACGGGCTCGGCCGCAGAACTGCCCCGTGTAGGGGACTTCCTCCTCCAGCCGCACACTGCCCCTGTTGCTTGAGCCCTCTGAGCCGCTGGTGATCCCGCCTGGGCAGTGGACACACGTTACACACATTTTAAACATATTACACGCATAATACACATCATAAGACATCACACACAACAACACACACAGTGGATAATATGGACAGTGGACACTACAGTGGACACTACAGTGGATAATATGGACAGTGGACACTACAGTGGATAATATGGACAGTGGACACTACAGTGGATAATATGGACAGTGGACACTACAGTGGAGACACTACAGCGCCTCTACTTCTTGCGCAAATTGAAGAAGGCAAGTGCCACGCCTCCCATCATGACCACATTCTACAGAGGGACCATCGAGAGCATCGTGTCCAGCTGCATTACAGTGTGGGGCGGAAGCTTCACAGATCAGAACAGGAAGACCCTCCAGCGCATTGTTAACACAGCTAAGAGGATCATTGGAGCACCACTCCCCTCCCTGCAGGACATTTACACCACCCGCCTCACCCGCAAAGCACTAATGATTGTCAAGGACACAACCCACCCTGCCCACGAACTGTTCAGCCTTCTGCCCTCTGGAAAGAGGTACAGGAGCCTCCGCTCCCGCACAACCAGACTTGCAAGTAGCTTCATCCACCAAGCAATCAGGATGCTGAACACTCTACCCACTCTCCCATCACTGACAGCCCCCCCACCCACCAGCCAGACAGGAACCTAGGAACCTAGGATCCTGTCTACCCTAACCTCCCCCCCACCCCAACACCTCCCCAGGACCGCCCTGTGGAACTGCACTGTGACTGCGCAGCCTAACGTGTTGCGGCTTCATATCAAGCCTGATTTTGCTGACGACACAACTCTGGTGGGTCTCATCACCAAGGGCGACGAGACTCAATACAGGTTGGAGGTCGACCATCTGACCACGTGGTGCAGGGACAACAACCTCCTGCTGAACGTCAGCAAGACCAAAGAGATTGTTGTTGACTTCCGGAGAGGTCACACCCAACACCTGCCACTGACCATCGACGGTGCTGTGGTGGAGAGAGCGAGCAGCACCAAATTCCTGGGGGTGCACATCAGTGAAGACCTCTCCTGGACCACCAACACAGCATCACTGGTGAAGAGAACTCAGCGCCGCCTGTACTTCCTGCGGAAACTCAGGCGAGCAAGTGCTCCACCAGCCATCATGACCACATTCTACCGAGGCACCATTGAGAGCATCCTCTCCAGCTGTATCGCTGTGTGGGGCGGAAGCTGCACTGAATACAACAGGAAAGCCCTGCAGCGCATAGTGAACACAGCTGGAAGGATTATTGGTGCTTCACTCCCCTCCCTGAAGGACATTTACACCACCCACCTCACCCGCAAGGCGACCAAAATTGTGAGTGATGCAAGTCACCCCGCTCACAATCTGTTTGATCTACTGCCCTCTGGGAAGAGGTACAGAAGCCTGCGCTCCCGCACTACCAGACTCACCAACAGCTTCATACACCAAGCTGTTAGGATGCTGAACTCTCTCCCTCCTCTCCCCCCTCCACCCTCAGCTACATAACATCCTGGACATTGGACCCACAATGGCCGCCTGCACCACTCCACTTGCACACTTGTACACTTTGCAACTTGTTGCTGTTGTCCTGAAAACACAACACTTCTGCTGCTCTTACATAACTTGCACCACTATGCCACTTTATTTCTTACTTAGGTCAAACAGAACTACCTCAGCCTCTTATTGGCCTGACTTTGCACTAGTATTTTATTTTATTGACTGTCTATGCACAATTTCAACCAAATTTTGCTGCTCTTATTTTTTCATTATATGTGCCCTCTTATTTACTTATTTACTTACTTTTTTGTTTACTTGAATGTTATGTTTGTCTGTGGACTTAAAATTGGTAAAATATGTCTTGTCTCCACCGTGGGATAGTGAGAAACGTAATTTCGATCTCTTTGTATGTCTGGAACATGTGAAGAAATTGACAATAAAGCTGACTTTGACTTTGACTTTGATATACTTGAAATGACTGCATATCAATGTAAATTTACAGCACACACAAGCACAAGTTTAAACTTCATGTAAATGTTATCAATGTTATTTATCACTCTGCCACAATGCTGCCACTACTACTACTCTGTCAGAAGGTTATGCTAGGACTATTTAAATATACAACACAACTACCTCTATTTTTTTATATATATTCTATATTTCTATATTTTGATATATGTTCTATATTTCAGTCTTGCACTTTAATGTCTGTATGTGGTATGTCTGTTTATTTTTTATTTTTTATTGTCTATGGCTATGTCTAAAGTGTGTCTATGTCTGTATTTAAAGTATGTCTATGTCTGCATGGGAAAGTAAGAAACGAAATTTCAATTCTTTGTAAGACCAGTGCATGTAAAGAAATTGACAATAAAGCCGACTTGACTTGAATTCATAATATGGACAGTGGACACTGCACTGGAGAGTGGACACTACAGTGGACAATATGGACAGTGGACACTACAGTGGATAATATGGACAGTGGACACTACAGTGGACAATATGGACAGTGGACACTACAGTGGATAATATGGACAGTGGATAATATGGACAGTGGACACTACAGTGGATAATATGGACAGTGGACACTACAGTGGACAATATGGACAGTGGACACTACAGTGGATAATATGGACAGTGGACACTACAGTGGATAATATGGACAGTGGACACTACAGTGGATAATATGGACAGTGGGCACTACAGTGGTCACTACAGTGGATAATATGGACAGTGGATAATATGGACAGTGGACACTACAGTGGATAATATGGACAGTGGACACTACAGTGGACAATATGGACAGTGGACACTACAGTGGACAGTATGGACCGTGGACACTACAGTGGACAGTATGGACAGTGGACACTACAGTGGATAATATGGACCGTGGACACTACAGTGGATAATATGAACAGTGGACACTACAGTGGATAATATGGACAGTGGACACTACAGTGGATAATATGGACAGTGGACACTACAGTGGACAGTATGGACTGTGGACACTACAGTGGATAATATGGACCGTGGACACTACAGTGGATACTATGGACAGTGAACACTACAGTGGATAATATGGACAGTGGACACTAGAGTGGTCACTACAGTGGACAACATGGACAGAGCTGAGAGCATGCAGGATTAGTCTCCTACTGGAAGAGCTCTGTCCACTGTGGAGGCTGTAGAGGCTCTCCAGGGAGTTGCTGGACGTCCTGTGGGCTTTGGCCAGCGCGGTGCCGGTGCCTGCGTCCCCTTCGGTCTGATGGTCTCCCCCAGTGTCCTCCCCCTAGACCACATGTAAAGGTACATGAAGACTTTTAGTAACTAACTAATAATGCAAGAGCACATATAGACATCACATACAACATGCCATACACATATATGGACATATGTGGACACATATGGACATCACATACAACATGCCATACACAAATATGGACATCACATACAACATGCCATACACACATATGGACATCACATACAACATGGCATATATGGACATCACATACAACATGCCATACACACATATGGACATCACATACAACTAGGGTTGGGTATCGTTTGGGTTTTATCCGACACCGGTGCTAAATCAATACTTTTAAAACAGTACCGGTGCCAGAACTGGTACTTTGTTTTTACAATAAAATGCCCAAACCAATGATGACTTGCTTTTGTTGATTGATAAGAAGCATTTGAACATGAAATTGAACTATATATTTAGTTTATTATCAATATCTGTAGTAGCATTGCTTCCAGGCATAATTCTAATTGCAGATGGCTTGCCATAACTTTTAATGTTAAAACGGCTTCCATGGATGCACACACAATGGCAAGTAGCCTAATCAATCTTTCCTCTGCTTTCAAGTTTATACAGAGGGCTTGCCATATCTTTAAATGTTAAAATGTGGTGCTATCAAAGCAAGATGCTACAGATGGCGCATGACGTGCAGTGATGCATCGTATGTCGTAGCGTCTGCTTCGGCGCCGGTTACCTATTGCCTAATTACTAATTACCTAATCCACGTTGTTATTCAATGTCGTTACTAGTGTCTGCCTCGGCGCTGGCCATGTTGTTATTCAATGTCGTTACTAGTGTCTGCTTTGGCGCTAGCCATGTTGTTATTCAATGTCGTTACTAGCGTCTGCCTTTGCGCCGGCCATGCTGTTATTCGATGTCGTTACTAGTGTCTGCCTCGTCGCTGGTTACCTATTGGAACTGAATGCCGGTGCCCAACCCTTGAAGACCTTCTTCAATCTTGAATTTCCCCTGGGGATCAATAAAGTATCTATCTATTTATCTATCTATCTATCTATCTATCTATCTATCTAACCCTACATACAACATAAAATACACATCTACTTGATATATACTGTATATATCAACAGAAAAAGTGTTTCCACGGTATCAAACCTAAGCCTGTTTCCATGGTATCAAACCTGTGACTGTTTCCACGGTATCAAACCCATGACCTAGGTTAACACCTTGCTCTGCTGGCCAGGCTAAATGAACAGTGAACTATACACACACAAACCACAGCACAACAAGGCAGTTCTCACACGTCTCACACTCAAACCCCTTCCGATCTTCTCTCTCTTTCCCTCTCTCTCTCTCTCTCTCTCCCTCTTTCCCTCTCTCTCTCTCTCTCTCTTTCCCTCTCTCTCTCTCTCTCTCTCTCTCTCTATGTGTGTGTGTGTGTGCAGTTTAGAAAGTGAAATCAACTAAAAGCCCATCGCCTTTGCCGTGACGTGCTTAATTCCACATGTGCCAAAGCGGCTCAGTATCCTAGTTTACACGAGGGCGTGGTCCTCCCCCACACGCACGCACGCACACACACACACACACATGCACACACACACACACACACACACACACACACACACACACACACACACCCCGGGGACCAAAGACTTTAATCCCCACACAAGCTTCCTTACTCTTTAGAACTGAGACATAAGAGTTTTTTTGTGTGTGTGTGTAAATGGTATTATAGCAATATTATAAATGTGGTGCCAGAATATAGTCTAGTTGACAGAAAGGTGAACCCGGAAATGTTGAGTACACCAAAGTTTTATGATGGAAATATATAGTATGGGTCCCCAGCATGCAGAAACTGCCGGATGCTAATTTGCATATGTTGGGCAATTTGTGTAATTAAGCTAATTAGCATAAAGTAGCATAATCGCCTATATTGATCATATTATAGGAGCTGCTTGGCCAAAATGGACAATGTTAGTATGATTTTAGGGGTTACTGGAGATGCTTAGTCCATATCTGACATTTTCAAGACTCAAAATCACTATTTAAACATGGTTTGGTCACGTTCTTACTCTCATTAAGCTGATTTTGCTGAGTTTTTGGGGGCAATTTAGACGGATTTTTGGAGGATAAAAATGTTCAGTGTTCAGGAATAATTTCAAGTTATTTCTGAATTCCACAATAATTTTGGAAATAGCTATTCACTGGCCCTCTGCTGTGACTCACAATTGAGTAACAAAGGGAAGAACTAGCCTCTACTACTCCTCCTGTCCTCATCTGTTGTCCTGTCGCTGTCGCTCAGCTGATTTTGCTGAGTTTTTGGGGGCAATTTTTGGAGGATAAAAATGTTCAGTGTTTAGGAATAAAACACCCTACCCTGGAGTGCACCCCCCCCTACTCTGGAGTGCACCCCCCCCCCTACTCTACTCTACTCATCTCTACTCTACTCATCTCTACTCATCTCTACTCTACTCTACTCTACTCATCTCTACTCATCTCTACTCTACTCTACTCTACTCATCTCTACTCTACTCATCTCTACTCTACTCTACTCATCTCTACTCTAGTCTACTCTACTCATCTCTACTCTACTCATCTCTACTCTACTCTACTCTACTCTACTCATCTCTACTCATCTCTACTCTACTCATCTCTACTCTACTCTACTCTACTCTACTCATCTCTACTCATCTCTACTCTACTCTACTCATCTCTACTCTACCCTACTCATCTCTACTCTACTCTACTCTACTCATCTCTACTCTACTCTACTCATCTCTACTCATCTCTACTCTACTCATCTCTACTCTACTCTACTCTACTCTACTCATCTCTACTCATCTCTACTCTACTCATCTCTACTCATCTCTACTCTACTCTACTCTACTCATCTCTACTCTACTCATCTCTACTCATCTCTACTCTACTCTACTCTACTCATCTCTACTCTACTCTACTCTACTCATCTCTACTCTACTTTACTCATCTCTACTCTACTCTACTCTACTCATCTCTACTCTACTCTACTCTACTCATCTCTACTCTACTCTACTCTACTCTACTCTACTCTACTCATCTCTACTCTACTCTACTCTACTCATCTCTACTCTACTCATCTCTACTCATCTCTACTCTACTCATCTCTACTCTACTCTACTCTACTCATCTCTACTCTACTCATCTCTACTCTACTCATCTCTACTCATCTCTACTCTACTCTACTCATCTCTACTCATCTCTACTCTACTCTACTCATCTCTACTCTACTCTACTCATCTCTACTCTACTCATCTCTACTCATCTCTACTATACTCTACTCATCTCTACTCTACTCATCTCTACTCTACTCATCTCTACTCTACTCTACTCTACTCTACTCATCTCTACTCTACTCTACTCATCTCTACTCTACTCATCTCTACTCATCTCTACTATACTCTACTCATCTCTACTCTACTCATCTCTACTCATCTCTACTCTACTCATCTCTACTCTACTCTACTCTACTCTACTCATCTCTACTCATCTCTACTCTACTCATCTCTACTCATCTCTACTCTACTCTACTCTGGAGTGCACTCGGTGAACTTCCCTTCTCTTTTCTTCAGTACTGATGATGTCATCAGTGCAAAATGGTCACAAACAGAGAAAAGGAGCATCGCTATGGTTACGGACACATCGCACTAACCGCTTCCTCCGACAGGGCTTTGATGTACTTCCTGCCCATGCGTTTGCGCATCGTCATGGAGATGGCCTTCATCTTCTGCCCGATGGTCCCCTGCCTCGCCTGGTCAACATCAGGGGTCTCTGCTGGCTCTGCAGAGGACTTTAGAGCACACACGCACACACACACACACACACGAACACACACACACACACACACGCACACGCACACACACACACACGAACACACACACACGCACACACACACGCAGTGAGATGAAGCTGATGCATTCCTCTCCCTTCCCCAAGTTAAGCAGTGTGTACTTAAATATAATAAACTATTATGTATTCATTGTTGTAACCACACACACACACACAACACTTCAGATAGATATTCAAAACGAGAAAAAATAACACCCCCCGCCCGCCCCAATCCAGACAGCAACAGAACCGGCCCAGTTCAACACACACACACACACACACACACACACACACACACACACACACACACACACACAACAGAACCTTCCCCGGTTCAACACACACACACACACACACAAAGACAGACTGGTGAGAAAGGTCAATAACATTGTATGTGACTACACCCCCCCCTGGCATCTCATTTTAAATTACTGCCATCTAGGCGTTGTTTCTGTCCACCCCTCCTGACCAAGAACAGATCCAAACTCTTTTTTGTACCACAAGCCATAAAAGCCTAGCCTGGCTAACGTCAGACCTCATCTCATTGAGACGGGGTCTGGGAACTAGACATTCATTTTCTCGTATTTGAGACGTGGTTTACGAATGCCCAGAGCTGTTTATTGGGCGCTAAGAATGTCTATCAAATGCGTCTGTACGTAGCTCATAACGGCTTCGGTGTGTCGTCATCGTCTTGCTGCCCTCCCTCCGTTCTGTGATTGGTCCCCTAACTGAGGCGAAAATTTGCTCCATGGTATCCAGGCTGCCTAGCAGCGTGAATAAAATTGCGCGCGTAAGGCGGCATTGGAAAACCCAGGCTACTAAAAGCCTTAAATCAGTCAAAATAAGTAATAAGTTATCTACTACTACTACTTCTACTATTACACACACACACACACACACAATAAAGTTATCTACTACTACTGCTACTATTACACACACACACACACACACACACACAATAAAGTTATCTACTACTACTACTACTACTATTACACACACACACACACACACAATAAAGTTATCTACTACTACTACTACTATTACACACACACACACACACACACACACAATAAAGTTATCTACTACTACTACTACTACTATTACACACACACACACACACACACAATAAAGTTATCTACTACTACTACTACTACTACTATTACACACACACACACACACACACACACACACACACACAATAAAGTTATCTACTACTACTACTACTACTATTACACACACACACACACACACACACACACACACACACACACACACAATAAAGTTATCTACTACTACTACTACTACTATTACACACACACACACACACACACACACACACACACACACACACACACACACACACACACACACACACAATAAAGTTATCTACTACTACTACTACTACTATTACACACATACACACACACACACACACACACACACACACAATAAAGTTATCTACTACTACTACTACTACTATTACACACATACACACACACACAAACACACACACACACACACACACAATAAAGTTATCTACTACTACTACTACTACTATTACACACATACACACACACACACACACACAATAAAGTTATCTACTACTACTACTACTACTATTACACACATACACACACACACACACACAATAAAGTTATCTACTACTACTACTATTACACACACACACACACAATAAAGTTATCTACTACTACTACTACTACTATTACACACACACACACACACACACACACACACACACACACAATAAAGTTATCTACTACTACTACTACTATTACACACACACACACACACACACACACAATAAAGTTATCTACTACTACTACTACTACTATTACACACATACACACACACACACACACACACACACACACACAATAAAGTTATCTACTACTACTACTACTACTATTACACACACACACACACACACACACACACACACACACACACACAATAAAGTTATCTACTACTACTACTACTACTATTACACACATACACACACACACACACACACACACACACACACACAATAAAGTTATCTACTACTACTACTACTACTATTACACACATACACACACACACACACACACACACACACACACACACACACACAATAAAGTTATCTACTACTACTACTACTACTATTACACACATACACACACACACACACACACACAATAAAGTTATCTACTACTACTACTACTACTATTACACACATACACACACACACACACACAATAAAGTTATCTACTACTACTACTACTATTACACACACACACACACACACACACACAATAAAGTTATCTACTACTACTACTACTATTACACACACACACACACACACACACACAATAAAGTTATCTACTACTACTACTGCTACTACCATTACACACACACACAACAGAACCTTCCCCGGTTCAACACACACACACACACACAAACACACAAGAAAAGAAAATGTTTGCTGTTCGTACCACAGTAACGGTATTCTCATCAGGTTTGGATTGGCGAGCTTGATGTCTGAACGTGTCAAATTTACCAAAGCTGGATGATCTCTGTGCAAACAATATAAACCACAGTCAGACAACAAGCACATATATAAACCACAGTCAAACAAGCACATAATATATAAACCACAGTCAGACAAGCACATATATAAACCACAGTCAGACAAGCACATGTGAACAATATACATGTTCATTTACTCAGACCACTTAACAGAAAGTGCTCCATTGTGAGTGGAGTGGAGGTAGAGTCCCCTCACTAAGATATGCATAGATAATGCACAGCACTATAGTATGAGTACTATAGTCACGTCCCAGCACATAGGTATACAGCCCAGCAATATAGCCGTCCCGGCACATACAGTAGATATAGATCACTGTACTGTAGTATTCACTGAGTACTACAGCCACATCCCAGCACATAGATATACAGCACAGCACTAGAATATAATATGCACTGAGTACAGGTCCCCAAGTAAACAGCACTAGAATATAATATGCACTGAGTACAGGTCCCCAAGTAAACAGCACTAGAATATAATATGCACTGAGTACAGATCCCCAAGTAAACAGCACTAGAATATAATATGCACTGAGTAAGTAAACAGCACTGAGTACAGATCCCCAAGTCCCGAGTCCCAGCACTTAATCAGACACAGTAGAGTCAGTTCTTTACACATTCATGCCACTTCTCAGAGTATGTTGAGCACTTTCATCAGTTCAGTTCTTTACACATTCATGCCATTTCTCAGAGTATGTTGAGCACTTTCATCATTTCAGGACAATATTGTCACTATAACATGAAGGCAAAGTGTTGGTCCGGTTTTGAGCGATGGTGACACACTTCTCCATTTTCTCTCTATAAAAGCTGAACAAAACTTTTCAATTAATCCTAAAAATAATCTTGGTAAATCTTACCCTTGGCTTATTCTTTGGTTTGTCAGATGCATTTGATGGTTTTCTATGAAGCATGTTCAGTTTGCTTTTGTTTTTCAGTTCAGTTTGCTTTTGTTTAGTTGGATTTTGTCTACTTCATAAGGTTTGTTTCTCGAGAGCTGGTTGCTACAGTACGTGTGTTCGGAGGTGTTAAAACTTGTTGTGACATTTGAGGCAAAGAGACACACACTTCCTCTACACTGGGCAGGATGTCAGTGGCTTAGCAAACTTTTTATCTGTCATCGAAGACACAAGCTTGTGGCCTTTTTTATTGGGGGCCTATGTACAACAACAGGAAACAAATCTTACATGAAAAACATATTTTTTGTCAATAATCTGACTGCACTATATATATAGAGAGACACACCTCAGAATATTTGTCTGGCACTGCATGTGATCCTGCCGTATGTGACACTACAATGTTCTTGCTTGGCTAGTTACCGTTAGTGTTGCATCATCTAGATTTACATCACTATTTCCTTATAGGACGGCCAAAGACTGGAGCATAACTGCTAGATAACCTGCACAAGGCACTAACCCCTCACTGCTCCCCGAGCACCACTGTAGCAAGGCACTAACCACTCACTGCTCCCCGAGCGCCACTGTAGCAAGGCACTAACCCCTCACTGCTCCCCGAGCGCCACTGTAGCAAGGCACTAACCACTCACTGCTCCCCGAGCGCCGCTGTAGCAAGGCAGCTCACTGCTCTGGGTTAGTGTGTGCCAGGGTTTCCGTTGTCCGGTAATTACCGGACATTGGCCGGAAAAAAAATGAAATGTCCGACAAAATTAAATCTCTCCGGTCAAATTGTCCGATTGAAATTGGCTAATCCCGTCCCCTGACACAATCTGAATTTGAGAATAAGCCTTAGCCTAATATGTAAGCCTGTATTATACTGGCTATGTTTTTAATTGAACAAGCTCTACCGTTTGAAAAGTAAGCTATTAAACAACACGCATAGACCATATGCTGCATTTCAAATAGGAAGCGCATGCTTAAAATGTCCATGTTAAACACCAAACAAATGAGTGAGGCGGTTCAAACATGGCCAGGCCCAGGCAGACTAGCCTTAAAAGTTTTTTCAGAGGCCAGACGCGATGGATGATGATAAATTGGTAACGTCTGAAGCCTCAGATGTCCGGTCAACTCCACCACCACGCTGGCACCACCAGATAAAAAGCAGAAGTGTCGGGCTTATCTGTCGGAATCAGTGACATTGGGAGTTGCGGGGGGTGCGGCCTCTCCAAGACACTGTCATTCTCCGTGTACACTGGACATGCAAAGTGTTCTTTACCCAAAGTATACAGTGGGCCTATGCGTTCTCTGTCTATGATCTGCAGGGTTAGGGCCTCCTCGACGAGGAGATTGCTGGTCCGCGGATAATTTCTGGCACAATTAGCCTAAACGGTATCATTGAACCGCGGCCGAAAGAAAAGGAAACTAAACATTTCCCAGAATAGGAAACATTTCTTAATTTATTGTTGTCAAATAAAGAGGCATAGCATTAAGGGGTAGTGGTGTGAGCGCTCATTCTTGTGTGTGCACATCTGTGTTTGTTAAACAGTCACCAATGGAGATAACGTGGGTAGCAGCAACAAACAACGTTAGCCTTTTTAAAACAACGAACGAAGCGGACTCTTGCTGTCCATGAAAATATACTGGCTAGATCTTGTTAGGCATGTTTAAGTTAGGCTAGTGAACATGTTGCATTCTATACAACCTGATTATGTCATTCTTTAAGCTACATAGCCTGTCTCCAGTTTTCCTCAATTTGACTAATTAAGAAGCGATAATAGGATGTTTGACCGGCATATCATCAAAATGTCCGGAAAACGAAACCTCTGCCGGTCACTTTGACCGGCACCATTTTTGTCTAGCGGAAACTCTGGTGTGTGCTTCACCTCACTGTGTGTTCACTGTGTGCTCTGTGTGTTCACTAATTCACAGATGGGATAAATGCAGAGACCAAATTCCTTGTATACGCAAGTGTACTTGGCCTAGAAACCTGATTTACATTTTTACATTTACATTTTAACCCTAACCCCGAGCGAGGAACATAGGACCCGGGGAACATAGGACCTGGGGAACATAGGGATGACCCCCCGTGGATGCTACAGTAGGTGAACAATTCCTCTATTACAAGTTTGTTTATCATCATATTGGCTTGGTAGAGGTTGTGTCAAGGTAAATATCTTGCATAGTCTACCTTTAAGGTAAATATCTTGCATAGTCTACCTTTAAGGTAAATATCTTGCATAGTCTAACTTTAAGTGTGCGCTCCTGAGGGAACATTCATTTCACACACCACTAAATGCACTGTGTTATGGAACAACCATTTTTTCCTTCTCACGTCCAATATCCAACTAAAAATACAAAAACAATGTTCATGATACATTTGAACATGGAACATATTTTCATATGCGTTGACACATATGCATGTATGGGAGGGTGAGGGGAAAAGCACTGATACATATGCATTTATGGGAGGGTGAGGGGAAAAGTGGGAGTATCGCGCAAACACAGGGGAGGAGAAGCGCTAATAGCAATTGATTAGGTACGCCATATGTATGAAAACAGCGTGCGTCTGTTTTGCGGTGAAAACTTCCACCTGTTAAAAGCAGTTAAGTATAAGTATATATACTCTTTGTTGTAGGCCTAAATGCGTCAATTATAGGAACCTTCAAAGACAGCTGAAGCTAAATATTCAGAGCATCAGTATAGGAACCTTCAGAGACAGCTGAAAAAAGTATTCAGAGCATCTGTTTTCTTCATAGGCCAGCCTACTATGTCAAAAGCAACTTTAACTTGTTTTGCCTCTCTAATAGGCTATCGTATGTTCACTTCCACTTCCCAAACTGCTAGACTAGGGTATGAAGTCATAGCCCTAGTCTACATGCAGTAAATAGTTTGAATAATATTTTTAAGTGGAGTAGAATTACTAGGCCTACTCTCTATGTTGCTGCTTGTTGACATCTTAGTATCATGTATGATTGCTAAACTTTGATTCTTTTAATGTCGCAATCGGTTAACTCCATTAATCTGCACTTGTGGTTCAGCTGTGGGCATTAAGTGTTGTAGAGGGGGCAGGGACAGGGATGAGCGCTGTTTACGTAATTTAACAGGTCATTTCCAAAACTTTATTGCAAAATGGGAGTATTGGCAAATAAATGTTTTTTTTCCTCAATTATGTTGGTTTTGTAATCATTAGAAGCAGTGCTAATTATGTTGGTTTTGTAATCATTAGAAGCAGTGCTAATTATGTTGGTTTTGTAATCATTAGAAGCAGTGCTAATTAATTATGTTGGTTTTGTAATCATTAGAAGCAGTGCTAATTATGTTGGTTTTGTAATCATTAGAAGCAATGCTCATTATGTTGGTTTTGTAATCATTAGAAGCAGTGCTAATTAATTATGTTGGTTTTGTAATCATTAGAAGCAGTGCTCATTATGTTGGTTTTGTAATCATTAGAAGCAGTGCTAATTATGTTGGTTTTGTAATCATTAGAAGCAGTGCTAATTATGTTGGTTTTGTAATCATTAGAAGCATGCTCAGTGCTCATTTTGTAAAGTGGGAGGAGCCGGAGCGTAAAGGTGGGGTGGATCCGGCGACTCAAAACGGGGATTTGAGGTTACGGACCAACAACAAAACCTGCGTACGTACAGTAGCTCTGACTTAAAAAAACTAAACAACGCCGTGTGTACACCAGGGCAATGTTTATTAACTTCAGAACTTGTAACACTGCAGCACTGCATAGGTGTAAAATGTAAAAAAAACAGCAATTATCCATTATCAAATTATCGAAAAAATCTAGACAAACACTCTACGCATAGGCCGAAATAAAAATATATAGGCTATAGTATGCTATATATTGCAATGATGACCACCCAGTAATCAATAATCAACTAGATACAGTGTGGAATGATTAGTAATTTCTGATTAACACATCTGAATACCTATCTGAACCCCTATTCCCCCCGGACACTTCCCCCCAATCAAAACACATCAGAACTGAGAGGGAGCGGGAGACACAAACACTCGGCGCTAAAGTATGCTATATATTGCAATGATGACCACCCACACCCAGTAGTCAATGATCAACTAGATACAGCGTGGAAGCGCGATTTCTTCCTACCGTAGCCTAGGCCTACTTGTCCAAAATGGCCCATACAGGATCCAGACCCCCGACCTCCATTACCCTGCTTCTTTCTCTACACCTATGTCCTTTAGAAATCCATGACCTCACGTAAGGAAAGGGGTTGAACCGGGCAAGCGGCGGAACGACAAGGCAAATGGGAGGAGATTAGAGGTGGTATTCCCTGAAAGCCCTGATGACATTCCGCGGGCTATCGATGCAAAACTGCTGGCAAAGCGTCTCAACTTCTCTCTCCCCGAACAACGCGTCACCCTCCTGTGACCAATATTGTGGATAAAGCACTTTCAAATCCTTGATTAGCTTGCTGTATCCTGTTTGGTCTTTCCCCTATTTCTAAAGACTAATAAGAAAGATATCAACATTGAACACCACACAAACAGTCATTTATTTATTTTTCGTTTAGACGCTTTATTTTTTTATATTGACGTTAAAGTTGACGGATCCAATAAAAAAGGTTCCGGATCCAACATCTCCAGGTGTGTAACTGAATGGACACTGAGCCCTGACTCACCGTGCTATCGGTCATCTCCGGGTGTGTAACAGAGTGGACGATGTGCGGAGGGTTCAGCTGCGTGGCTGCGCTCCTCCCGCGGTCCAGTCCCTGGACGAGGCTCTCGTAGCGGCCCCAGTCAGTCCCGCGGGGCAGCGTGAAGTCGAAGCTGTAGAGGTGCGGGTCAGTGGGCCGGTGAGGGCCCAGTCG